>NC_067398.1:310575837-310875837 GCF_016432865.1 Antechinus flavipes | reverse complement strand
AAGAAAAACTGAGCAAGCAAACAATAACAAAAAGAGTGAAAATGCTATGTTGTGATCCCTATTCAGTTCCTATAGTTCTCTTTCTGGGTGTAGATGACTCTCTTCATCATAAGACCATTGGAACTGGCCTCTATCATCTCATTGTTGAAGAGAACCACATCCATCAGAATTGATCCTTGTATAGCAAAGGTTCTTGTAAGTCTCTCTAGGCCTCTCTGAAATCATCCTGTTGATTGTTTCTCATAGAACAATAATGTCCCATAACATTCATATACCATAATTTATTCAGCCATTCTCCAGTTTATGGGCATCCATTCAGGTTCCAGTTTCTAGCCACTAGAAAGAGGGCTGCCACAAACATTCTTGCACATACAGGACCCTTGCCCTTCTTTAAGATCTCTTTGGGGTATAAGCCCAGTAGAAATACTGCTGGGTCAAAGGGTATGCAGTTTGATAACTTTTTGAGCATAGTTCCAAATTGCTCTCCAGAATGGTTGGATACATTCACAATTCCACTAATAATGTATCAGTGTCCCAGTTTTCCCACATCCCCTCCAACTATGTTCCTGGCTTCCTCTTTTGTCATTCCAAACTGCAGACGAAAAGCTCATGCAGCCTGATGATATTTAAAATGAGATTCTTGGGCTGCCTGAAATAGAGGAGTGTTAGCTAACATGATTAGAAGGTGATCTGTCTTTGAGTTTCCATAAAAAACAGGACCTGGAAGTCTCTTTTTAATGCTGAATAGTAATAATATTTCAATAATAAATGCTGAATGCATTGTTTTTTCCTGTCATCTTAGCTAATCTGATAAGTGTATAGTGGTATCTCAGAGTTGTCTTAATTTTCATTTCTCTGATCCATAATGATTTGGAGCACCTTTTCATGTGGCTACAAATAGTTTCAATTTCTTCATCTGAAAATTGTCTGTTCATATCCTTGACCCATTTATCAATTGGAGAATGGCTTGAATTCTTATAAACTTGAATCAATTCTCTATATGTTTTAGAAATGAGGCCTTTATCAGAGCTTGAATGTAAAAATGTTTTCCTAGTTTATTGCTTCCCTTCTAATCTTGTTTGCATTAGTTTTGTTTGTACAAAATCTTTTTAACTTAATACAATCAAAATGATTATTTTGTGATTAATAATTGTAGAGGGTCATAAACAGTCCAGAAGGAACCTGCTGACAATGTCTGGGTCAGCTTCCCATCTCCCCTGAGGGCTCTGGGCATTCCTGAGAAGTCAGGGGGCAGTGACAACCTGTGTTGAGATTGAAGCAGAATGATACCCGTTGGAAGGGTAATACCAGGTGGCAAATTAAATACAATAGCAAGTTGTTTATGCAGTCCCACGTGCTCAGTCTTGCTATATTATATTAGGAGTATGTAAAGCTGAGAGAAGTTGGAATAAACTGATTCCATGTTTGACCATCCACGTGGGTCCTACCTCTTCACTCTTCTTCTAAGAACAAGGTCTTGGGCTGGTACCAAGGTCTTCCAGAGAGCTGGTCCAGACACAACATTTGGTGTTTAACACAGGGCCTTGCAAAACAGGGCACAGAGCAGTGCCACTGACACGATCAGCAAGTTCAGTTGAGGTGTCCCTGTGATCCTAGGAATAGGATAAGTATAAAGACAAGCAAGCAAGAAGAATCGGTAAGGACTAATCTAATCACTTTTGTTTTCCAGCAAAAATGGGACAAGTTCTAATAAAAAATCCTCCCTCCTGAGGGAAGTATGAAGAAGATTTAATTAACAGAAGAGAGGTTTGTTGTTAACTCAGAAGCAGATCACTGAGCTCTCAGATGTTCCAGAGTGCCAGTCTCTTTGGCTCACTAAGGAAGAGAATTTGGAGTCAGATGTGGAAGATAGTGGGAGAACAACTAACTGAATACAATGGGATAAAATTGGCTTTAAGAAATCCCACATATAAGAAAAAGAAAAAGAAAGCTTTTAGCCTAGGGCATCAAACAATGAAGTATGAGGAGAAAAACAAGCAGAAGGTTGATGCTGGTAGCCCCAGAGGGTACAGCCCCTGGGACAGGAGCTAAGGAAGTCTTTTTTTAGTATTTTTGTTTATTTATATTGTTTGTTACTGCTCTAGGAGGTTTGAGTTGGGCTCTGAAGGGAGATAAGGACTGCACTGAGAAGTTTGAGGGAAATGGCACTTCTCCTTTTCCCAGCCCTCCTTCACTTTCGCTGCACCCTTAGGGCATCCTTCACTTCCTGATCCTCCTCCCTCAACTCTGCTTTCTTGGGCTGGAGAAGGAGGAGGGAAGGGGTAGTGACACTATCAGCCCCTCCAGCATAGTTTTGTCCTCCCTGTGTCCCGAGGCAAGGCAAAAGAGAAGAGACATTTTAGAGCAGTTAGGATTACAATGGAGAACTTTGTTTTTTTAGGCAGGGCTGCTGTTGAAGGTGTTCTCTCACCTGTTCCCATTCAATGGAAAACTGATACACCAGTGTGGATAAAACAGCGGCCCTTAGCTAGTGATAAAATTCAGGCTTTGGTAGATATAGTACAGGAGCAACTTGACCAAGGACACTTACAATCTTCTCTAAGTCCTTGGAATTCCCCTGTATTTGTTATAAGAAAGAAATCTGGAAAATGGAGGATGTTGATTGATTTAAGAAAAGTAAATGAACAGATGAAAACTATGGGAACTCTTCAGCCTGGACTTCCATCTCCTACTCAATTGCCTAGAAAATGGCCTCTTTGGGTTATATACATTAAGGATTATTTCTATTATATCTCTCTACATAAGGAGGATATGAAAAGATTTGCCTTTTCAGTGACCAGCATTAACTTAGCCGAGCCTTATAAAAAATATGAATGGACAATTTTGCCATAGGGAATGAAAATAGCCCTACTATGTGTCAAATGTATGTTGCTGCTGCTCTCATTCTAGTAAGAAAAGCATTTCCAAAAGTTATGTTATTACATTATATGGATGATATCTTGGGGCAAGCACCTGAGGAGCAAATATTAGAAGCATGTTTACAAAAGACCATGGAAACACTAAGGAACTACAAATTGCACATAGCTGCAGAAAAAATCCAAAGACATGCTCCTTTTCAATATTTAGGATATGAAGTATACCCTAAGGTGCTTACAATACAAAAACTTTCCTTAAGAACAGAGAAGTTGAACACCTTAAATGATGTTCAGAAATTGATAGGAGATATCCAAAGGATGCTTCCAGTATTAGGCTTAACTACTTATCATTTACAACCATTATATGATATTTTAAGAGGAAACACAGACTCACCATACCAGCTTACAAAAAGAAGCTCGATAGGCTTTGAGAGAAGTTGAATTGGCTTTATCCAATGTGGTTGAAAGAGTCATTCAAAAACCCTTGGAAATATTAATTTTTGCTACAAAAAAGGCACCCACAGCATTCCTTCATCAAGGAGACAGTGTGATAGAGTGGGTGAACCTCCCAGCACAACCAGAACAAAGCCTTGCTTGTGGCTAGAATCTTACTAAAGGCCATTAAGCAAGTAATAAAATTATCTGGGGAAGATTGTTATCTTTTAACAAGATATACACCTTTTATACCAATGCACAAATTAATTTATGCTGTGAAACTATCCCAGAGTGGCAAATTTTACTGGCCATGGCTCCAGATTTTACATGTGGGTCCCCATTAAAGATAAACCAGCTATTACATAATTGGCAATGGATTTTTGAAGAAAAAGTTTCTAAGGTTCCTTTTAAAGGACCAACCATCTTAATAGATGCATCCAAGCATAACATTTATGCTGTATGCTCTCATGACTTAACTTATAAAGAGCATAGTCAGAGCCCCTTTTCAGTCCACTCAGTAGAATGAGTTGTATGTAATTATGCTAGCTTTTACTTATTATCCAGGAGATGTAAATATACTATCTGATTCAGCCTATTTAGTAGGTACAAAGAATTGCCACAGCCCAAATAAAATTTGTAGCTTCTAATATATGTCAGCTTTTTAAGGAACCAGATAAGAATTATCTCTTGCATGTCTATTCTCATATGGGACTTCCAGGTCCTGTTTTTTTGTGGAAACTCAAAGGCAGATCACCTTTTAATCATGTTAGTTAATACTCCTCTATTTCAGGCAGCCCAAGAATCTCATTTTAAATATCATCAGACTGCATGAGCTTTTCGTCTGCAGTTTGGAATGACAAAAGAGGAAGCCAGGAACATAGTAAATGTCTGCCTTCCTTTCCACGCTCCTATGTTCCCTCCAGGGATGAATGATTTGAGACCCAGTGAAATTTGGCAAATGGATGTTTATAAATCTTTTGGTTGTCTGTCTTTTATCCATATTGTAGTAGACAACTTTTCAGGATTTACTTTTTAATACCAGCAGCAAAAGAGATGCCCCAGATGCCACTGCATTCCTTACACAGGCCTTTGCAATTATGGGTGTGCCACAAGCAATAAAAACAAATAATGGGCCTACATATCCTTCTAAACATTTTGCACACTTTTGTTCACAATATCAGATTTCACATATCATTGGTATACCCTTCAATCCTCAGGCCATTGTACCGAGGAGGAACACAGACATCAAGATATCCTTCAAAAACAAAAGAAAGGGGAAGCCACAGGTAATCTTAGAGAACTTCTAAACTTTTTTGATTTTTGATGAAGATGCACTGGCTCTGGCAGACAGGTTTCATAACCCACCAGAAGGGCAGTGTCAGTGTGAGCAGCTCTGGTATCTTTAGCTCTGGTATCTTTAGATAATTGCCAGGTGATGTGGAGCGATCTAGAGAGCCAGATAGATTAACTGTTTGGGACAGAGGGTTTGCTTGTGTCTCTATAGATGGATAAGGAATCCTATGGGTGTCAACGAGCTGTATCTGCCTTGTCCATTGGAGAGAGAAAGAAAAAGATAAGACCTTTGAAATGAAGAAGACCCAAGAACCATTGGATGGTTCCATTGCTGATTGCCTACCACCTGCATCATTGGATTCTCTGACACATGAAGTGATGGACATTAGATTGGCTTTGGACTATCTCTTGGCTGCTGAAGGAGGTGTATGTGTGGTTGTGAATTGATAGCTATTTTCTATACCTTCCTTCTGGGACTCATGGAAGTCTTTTATAGTATCTTGTTTATTCATATTGTTTGCTATATTACTACTTGCCTGTGTGATATTACTATTTGCTTGTGTTATTCCTCCTGTGCTGATGGATTTAACCACTGATGTATACCTGCTTGCATTAAAACAAAAGAAAGGGAGAGATATAGAGGACCATAGACAGTGGAGGAATTCTGAGTGAGGTATAAGACCCTTCAGCCTAAAGGGAACCTGCTAACAATGGGGAGCTTTAGTTTGGCTCCCCATCTCTTTTAAGAGCTCTCAGCCTTCCTGAAAAGTCAGAGGGTATAATTAAAGCAGAATGATACCCTCTACATCTACATACAATAGCAAGTTGTTTGTCGAACCAAATGCACAGTGTGCTATGATTATGTAAGACTACTAGGATATATAAGGCTGAGAGAATTTGGAATAAACAGACCATTCATGTGAATTCCACCTCTTCACTCCTCTTCTAAGACAAAGGACTCAGGCTGATACCAAGATCCTTCAGAGAGCTAGTCTGGACACAACAAATAATGATCTTCAGTTCTTCTTTGGTCATAAATTCCTTCCTCCTCCACAGATCTAAGAGGTAAACTATCCTATGTTATTCTAATTTGTTTATAATATCATTTTTTATGTCTAGATCATGAAAGCATTTCAATCTTATCTTGGTATAGGGTGTGGGTCAATGCCTAGTTTCTATCATATTAGTTTCCAATTTCCTGAGCAGTTTTTGTCAAATAGTGAATTCTTATCCCCAAAGCTGAAGTTTTGGGGATTGTCAAACACTAGATTACTATATTCATTGATTATTTTGACCTGCAAACTAACTTATTCCACTGTTCAACTACTTTATTTCTTTACCAGTACTAAATGGTTTGGGTGACTTCTGATTTATAATATAGTTTTAGATCTGGTACAGGTAGGCCACCTTCATTTGCATTTAAAAAAAATTAATTTCCTTGAAATTTTTGGCCTTTTATTCTTCCAGATAGAGGTCCTATTTTCTTAATCCCTCCTTGAAGGTCATTTACAGATGTCATTTCCTTGTATGGGAATCAGGAGAGGTCCAAGTCCAAAACTTAATGAAGTGAAAGGAAAAAAAAAGGCTGCTTAAAGTGTATATTGGCTCCCTGAATCTTGCACAATTTAGAGTGGGAAGAATCCAGTCCAGAGGAGGAACTGAAATCCAGGAGTGAGATTTTCTTAGAAAATCAATTGATAGGATTATATATTTAGAATTGCATGAGAGCTTAGAGGCCATCTGATCCAATCCCTTCATTTTACAGATGAGAAAACAGATTCAAAGAGGTTAGTCACATTACCAAATCAAGAATTCATTTTTTTAAAGCAACCATTTAATAAATGCTTCTTAAGTGCAAACCACTGTGATAGATCCTGGGACCACCAAGATAAAACCAAATAACCCCTGTTCTCAAGGAGTATACATAGTGGCCTGTGGGCCCACTATGGCCTGTGGGCCAAATCTGGTCAGCCAGTCTGATTTTATACAGTCCTGTTAAGAATGACCTTTACATTTTAAAATAAAGTTTTATTGTATTATAAATACAATTTTATTGTAGTTAAACATGTAAAAACTATTTATAGTTCACTAGCACATAAAAACAGATTTGTACCTCAGGCCCTAGTTTGCTAACTCCTGATATAAATAAATACAAAATAATCCTTCCTCTTCCCTTTCACCTGTCCTGCCTTGAAATCTGTCTTTCAAGAAAGGAATGATATATTGAATTTGGAGAACAGTCTGGTTTATTTCAGCAAAGAGTATAGGAAACCACCAGAGTGGAGTCCCTTCTCACCTCTTGCCTGCACTACTATTTTGTTTAGTATTTTTTTTTTTTTCCATTCACGTCAGCCTCTGTGTGACCCCATTTGGGTTTTTCTTGGCAAAGATTGTGATAGTAGTTTGCCATTTCCTCTGCCAACCCATTTTTACAGATGAGTAGATTGAGGCAAACAGGGTTAAATGACTTGTCCAGTATCGTATAGCTAGTGAATGTCTGAGGCTAGATTTGAACTCAGGTTTTCTTGAATCTAAGACAGGCACGTTGCATTGCTGCTCCTGAGTACTGCTATAATAATCTCTTAATTGATTTCTCTGATTCTACTCTCTCTTTTTTCTAATCCATCATCAACACAACTGTTAAAACACTCTTAGACAATGTTGATGACTTTGCACATCTGTGTTTCATTTAAATCCAATTCACTTGAAAATCAAGACCTTCTCTCCCTCCATGATACCATTGGTCCTCTTTGGGAACAAAGGATTAACAACATCTTTGTCCCTCCTCTCCACAAAAGCCTTCATCATCTCTCATGTAAACCATAGATTCTTAGTGAGTATTTAAGAACTTCCACAATCTTAGTCCCACCTATGTTTTCAGCCTTATTTCACATTACTACCCTATGCTCCAGCCAAAATGAATTACTAGCTACTTCTAAACTAGTAGAAGTAGAATGTTCTTTGGGACATTCCTTCCTCCATGCATTCTCCTGAAAAGTTGTCCTTCCTTAGTCCTCCCTGCCACAATCTTTAATTTACTTGGGGGTTCAGCTCAGGTCCTATCTCCTCTGGGAAGCATTTACTTTTTTTTTTTTTTTCAATTTTTTCAATTAGCAAGTATTTACTTTTTCTCCTTTTTATTCACTGTCCAATTGAAGAAGAGAAAAGAAAAAAAAAACTTTTATAACAAATGTGTATGGTCAAACAAAATCAAGTTCCACAATAGGCTCCTCCAAAAATGTGTGTGTCCATTATGAAGGCTTTCTTGATACCCCTAATTTTTAGTGCACTTTATCTCCAGAGATTATAGTATATACAATTATATATTGCTATATGATAGAAGACAGATAATTGCATAATATAATTAGGTATATGTTATATATTCTATAACTATATAATTATATATCACAGAACCATGAATTATTGTATTATATTTAGTTATGTATGATCATATAATATATAGATATATATGACATAATAATTATATCTGATATACATGATCCTATCAAATTTAATTATATATTGTTATAGAATATGCAATATATGTTTATATTATTGCATAATATAGAATTATAGATGATCATATAACATAACATTTCATAGTTATACAATAATTTTTCTGCAATGTAATTATTATGTGACATAATAATTATAACAGAATGTAATATATTGTATATTAGATGAGACTCTAGACACCTTATATCTCCCCTAGCTCATACACCATAAATTTCTTAAGGGCAGAAATTATTTTAGGCTTATCTTTGGATCTCCAGTGCCTAGCACAGAGCCTTGTTCATGGTATTTTATTAAATGCTTGAAAAAAGCTTATTGAATTAAATTGACTTGTGCCTTAAGAAGATTATTTTGAAGATTATTTTAACAGCCCAGTGCGGGATGGATTGAAACAAGCAGACCAAATGAGATGCTGTTACTGTAGTCTGGCCTATAGAGGAGGCTTTCTCCAAACTAGGATAGTGGTTTTGTGACTGGTGAGAAAGGGACAGATTCCAGAAATGTGATGGAGACAGAATCAATGGAACTTAGTGTAAAAGCAACCTTATCCTCCAACTAAGAAGCTAATGTTTTTCCCATTGCCCTACTCTACCTCTAGGTCAGAGCCTGTCCTTTTCAGGCTAAATCAGTTCTTAGAGTGTGGGATGTGCAGCCGAAGGAAGGAAACTATATCTCCCTAGTGGGTGATTTGAAAGGCAAATCCTAGTAGAATGTTGTTCTCTCCCCAAATGGGGATGACTCTTTGCCAGGGGCAAGCTTTGGAGCTCCTTCCACTTTCATAGCTTCCTCCGGTTGTCCCGATCTAGACCTTGCTGCCTGACCCCAGTGGCTCTGGGGAGGAGTCCAGAAGATTTCTGTCTCCTCCCACACTGTCTCCTGATCCTCTCTGGCAGCTGCATCATAGGAGTGCCACCCCAAATCCCTTCTGCCAACAGATTCTGTTGGTCAGTGGATAACTGGAGATTTTCTGTGATACTGATTTTTAAAAATATTTTTTTGGATCCTCTTGTTTTTTATGACTCAGAGCCATGATTTCAATAGATTTTTGGTATTGAAAGATAAGTCTTTGTTTCTAGAAGAAACATGAGTCACTGAAGGAAATGTATAATTTCTTAAAAACAACCCAATTTGCTCTTTTACTCCTGTTTAATTTTGGCCCAGCTCTTTCTATGTTGTTGTGCAGATCAGATACACACAGTAACATGAACTCTGTATAATGTTCATTTAACCACATGTCATTATCTAGGCAAGAAGAATTATTCATCCACTTGGTTTTTCTTGTATAGGTACTTAGTGGTTACCACTTCAGGGTGACTGTGCAATATTTTGGGGTGGGACACAACTAGTATACCTCATCCACAAATGAGCATCTGGAGTATCCCATTGTCAATAGGAAGTCTGTCCTGTATTTGAATTACATGCTGATGGATATAAATCGTTGTGACATGTACAATTAAAGGAATTGAAGAATTAGCATAAAGAAGGGCTCAGGGAAGTGGATCATCAAAAAGAAGATGGCCTGGTTGTCTTGTGAGAGTGAGGGATTGATTGATATACTCATAATATCATGAGAAAAGTAAGTTCTGCCAAATTTATTCAAATAACAATATGGACAGCCATGAATGGGTGAAAACCTATATCAGTGGTAGAAACATACAAATCAGTGACATCATGGACCCAATTGATTGTAGGACAAAGTAGAGGAAATACGACAAAACTGAGGAAAGCAGCAAACTGTCTTTTACGTTCCCAGTCACTTCTTTTTGTTCCCTTTCTTTACCTCCATGTGCTATAAAGGTTGTTTCTCTCCTTTCTTATGCACGGCTCCCCCTTCTCTCCTCTCTGTAACGCTTAATGATTTCTGGCTCTCCATTACTCCGTTTACCAACCATACAGGGACCCAGCACTATCCACTTATATTTTTTGATTGACTGGCTGATTACATGGTAGTATGGTTGGGTTTCAGTCAATGTATCATCTTCACCAGCATCTAAATTTTAAATCTTTTATCTCCAGTTGTGAAATGAAAGGTTCTGCTCTTGAGAATGGGATTTCTGAAATCATTAAGTGTATGTTTGTTTCTGTGGGGTGCCTGAGGTTTGGGGAGCCCCTGGAAGCATACTATAGCTCCTTCCCAGGGAAAACATGTCTTAATCTTTCCTGGAGGTATATGTGGTAGAAAGGGAGAATTCTCCCCTGGGGTGAGACAGAGGGGACCCTGAAGTGACAGCTAAAGAACTATGCTCTGGAGCTTCTAGGGGTAGAGAAAGTCATCTGCAATCTTCAATAAAATTCTTTTCAAACCCAGGCCAACCTTGCCTAGGAGGAGGAGGATTTGCGTAAGATTTTCCTTTAGTTCCCTTCCTTTCATCCCTCTCTGAATACATTTAATAGTAAGTTTTTACATGTAGGAGGTATTCAATAAATATTTGTTGAATGAACAAAAAAAATTAGAAAAATCAGAATAATAAAGGACAGGTATTTTGGGGAAAGGTCAACATTCTTGTCTTGGGCTACTGATACAGGGGGTTTGTGTGACAAGAGAATTCATTTTGAAGTTAGGACACTGGGCTTGAGTTTTGACTGTGACACTTCTAGACTAATAAAAGACCTTTGAGACCACCTAAACTAACCCTACTTTTTATTAAGGAGTGAACTGAAACCTAGAGAGGCACAGTGACTGATCTGAAATCATATAGATATTAAAGATTGGTAAGGATTCTCATTTAAGTTTTATTTTTCTACTAGTCTATATTCTCATCTGTCTCCTATTGGGTGTGTGACCCAAGTGACTCCTTCCTTCAGTCTGTTTTCTTATCTGAAAAATGGGAATAATAATACTTACATTACATGCAAGTAGTTTGAATTGTGAGTGTTTTGAAAAGTGTAAGTTCTCTTGTGCTGTATTAAAGAAATGTGGACTCTAGGTAATGTAAAAGTGATAACAAAATAAGTATTAAAAACTTGGTGAATCTAATACATTGTTAGTGGAATTGTGAATGGTTCTAGCCATTCTGGAGAGCAATTTGGAACTAAGCTCAAAAAGTTATGAAACTGTGCTTGCCCTTTGACCCAGCAGGATTTCTATTGGGTCTTTATCCCAAAGAAATCTTAAAAGAGGGAAAGGGACCTGTATGTGCAAAAACGGTTGTGGCAGCTCTTTTTGCAGTGACAAGAAACTGGAACCTGAGTGAATGTCCATCATCTGGAGGATAGCTGAACAAGTTATGGTATATGAATGTTATGGAATATTATTGTTCTGTAAGAAATGATCAGCAGGATGATTTCAGAGATTCTTGGAGAGACTTACCTGAACTGAGGCAAAGTGAAGTGAGCAGAACCAGGAAATCATTGTACAGGGCAACAAGAAGATTATATACTAATCAATTCTGATGAATGTGACTCTTTCCAACAATGAGATGTCTCAGGCCAGTTCAATTCTGATGATCTTGAGATGAGGAGAGCCATCTACACCCAGAGAAGGTCTGTGGGAACTGAATGTGGATCACAACATAGCATTTTCACTCTCTCTGTTATTTGCTTACATTTGTTTTCTTTCTCATTTTTTTCCCTTTTTGATCTAATTTTTCTTGTTCAGCAAGATAATTGTAAAGATATGCATGTATATATTGGATTTAAACATATATTTTAATATATTTAACAGATATTGGACTACTTGCCATCTAGGGGAGGAGGTGGGGGAAAGAGAGGAAAATTTGGAAGACAAGGTTTTACAAAGCTCACTATTGAAACATTATCATGTTTTGAAAATAAAAAGCTTTAATAAAAAAATAAACAAACCAAAAAACCCCCTTGATGATTGTCTAAGCAAATGACTCCAATGGGATATCACTGTATTGGAAGAAGTGATGAATAAGGCACAGTAGATAGAGCTCCAGCCCTTGAGTCATTAGGACCTGAGTTCAAATGTATCTTCAGACCCTTATTAGCTATGTGACCTTAGACAACTCATTTAAACTAAATTGCCTCCCCCAAACAAAGAAAAGGAAAAAAAAAGAAGTGATGAATATGAAGAATTCAGAGAAACATGGGAAGGCATAAATTGATACCAGAGTGAAATTAGCAGAACCTGGGGAAAAAAAATCACAGTGATGAAGAACAACATAAATGGAAGGAATGGTAAAGCAAAAAAAGAACATTGGGGAATTAAAATGAGCTCATTATGTAACACCAGAGAAACTGAGACAAGTAGAGATTAGTTTTTAATTTTAATGTGGAGAATTTAAGGTAGCTGACCGAATGGGACTACAATTCAAAGCATTTGGTGCAGATAAACAGAGTCAGAGAACTTATATAGGATTTTAGCTAACTAGGGTTTGTAAACAGAATACATAACCTGAGTACACAATTTTATCCTAACATATTGCAACTTTAGGGGAAACAAAGACAGATAAGGGGGGACAAGGACACTAGGATGACAGACAAGCCATAATTCCAGGAAAAGACCATAAGATAAGGGTCAATATAAGAAGGTTGAAGATAGGAGACAGCAAGGTATATAAAGGGGATTGGAGCTTCAAGGTTTTCCTGGGCTCTTTTCTAAACTAAATTTTCCCAGTCCTAATTGCAAGGGAGGGGGGTGGCTATGGCTTATTATCCAGGGCTCAACAATTTGACCTGAAGAAGAGTCAAAACAATGGATATCCCTTCTCTAATTATAGAGATGGGGGCTATTGGTGTGGAATATTGTCTTTACTGTTGTACTCCAAGTGTTCATATGGATTATTTGTGCCTGATCTGTAGCAGAGACTTCCAAGCATGTATTGGTCTGATAAGCCGTGTGATGTAGCTTGACCCCAACATGATGATGCCATTTTGGTCCTGTTTGAGCATGAAAGATAACAACAAACTGCCAGACTTAGTGGATGTGTTGTACTGCATTTTTTTCCTCTTCATATTTAATCTTTGTTTTAAGAGAAAGCTGACTAAGAGGGGAAAGTTCTATTTAGAAATGAATGTGATAAAATCAGGCACTAATAAAACATTGAAAAGAAAAAAAAGAAAAATCTGTGTTTTTATTTGGAATATAGCATTAGATAATTACAATTATGTAAAAATTAGATCTAATCTTTGGGCATTTTTATCTACTAGAATGACTACTCCACAAGCTGAAGAATGGGACTTTACTCTTCCCTATATCCCTTATAGCACAGGTGCCAGAATGTAGCAGACAAGAATACATATTAACTGACCTGAAATGAATTAAAAATCATTTGCATAGTAGATGGTGGGGAATGGGCAGACCTAGGCCGGGGACCCATGTTCTGCACTGTGCTTTAGGTATATATAGGGCTATCAGGAATCATCCTTCCTTCCCCATCCCTGTGGATTTCTGGTTTTCCAGCCTCTCAAGATTATCCTTTGCCAATGCTGCAATGAAGAGGAATTGTTTTGTTCTTAGCGATTTCCAGATACACTCAGCCTGTACTTGCATTTCTGGATTTGAAAGTCAACTAATTATTCCAAGCTGTTCTCTGGTTCTCTATGTATTGATTAGACTCACCGAGTAGGGCTTGTTCTAGCAACACTCAGTCCACTTACTGTCACTCTGACTGCTTAAGTAAATCCTCCCAAATCCAGGCAGAAACCTAATTGGAAGTTGATTCTGATGAATAAAGGTATGGCAGCAGCCTCCTGCAGAACTGAAAACAATCATAAGTGGCTGGTGAATAAGAAGTAACCTATTGTTGCCTTACATGGGCCTATCAATAATAGATCCTTGCAAACCTCAGAGAGAGCTAAAAATTTCTCCTTTAGGTATGAATTATGGATGCAGTTTAGTATAATGCAGATCTATCTCAGAGGTTTCACTCAGTTTATGTGCTAGTAAAAGCTGGCAATTTGCTTGTGCTCCATCTATAATTTGCACTGAATGAGGAAATTCTTCTTCCTAATAATCAATTGGGACATTAAAGGAGGTGAAAGCTGACTTCCATGGGGCAGCCAGACATCCTGGGATGGACCAGAGAGATCCTAGGGGACCAGCTTGCTGGGAAAGTAAAGGATCTCATCTTTCTGGGACTTCAATCATTGAATCCTTGTGGCTTCATTTTATCAGGTGCTTCTTAAAAAGCACATTATCTCCCTTATCTAATTTGAGCCTTACACTAGTTAATCTTTATAGAAAGTTGTAAGGCTTCCTAAATGCTTTACATATAGCATCTCATTTGAACCAATCAACCAATCAACAAGCATTTATTATGTACCTACATGCCAGGTGCTTTGATAGGGCCCAGGGATTCAAAATTGAAAAAGGAGGAACTCTTAAGCTTTACTTTTAAATGGAGAATCAACTCTGTTATAATGGTTTAACTCTGATAATATGATTTGTCCCTCCCAATAACCCTGGGAAGTAGGTATTATAAGTAGCCCCATTTTTCAAATGTAGAAGTGAAGGATTGACCGATTTACCCAGCATTACACAGCTTGTATTTCAGGAAGGCTTGCTTAGATATTTGGTCACTGTTAGGAGGGGAAGCAGAAGGTTGGGGTCAGAGCCTGGCCATTCTGCTCTCTCACAGAAAGAGCACAAAACTAGACTTATATCCATCATAAATATTGTTAGTGTTGGGAAGAGGATTGTTGGGCTCCTGCTGAACTCCTGAATACTAGCTCTTAATGAGTAAGATTATCCCAAGCAATATATTCAAGACTTCATCCCACTTCCCACCAAATCAAAGTTCTATAATGAAGATATGCTGCAAACAGCCAAAAACCCAAAACAAAATAAAACAAGCTCTCCCCTCCCCCCCTCATTTATCCAAATTGATAGCAAACAGAAATCAGAGAAGGTATATAGCTGGGAATATACCAGATTGAATGAGCTCTTTCACTGGGAGTAAGATATCTCACCTCAATTAAGAGATAGTCCCAGTTCTGATCTAAAAGGAAATTCCCCAAAGTCTCCATATTGTAAGCTGGAATTCTCTACAAGTTAGCTTTATCCCAGAATATTCTCTCCCTGAAGGGATGTTGTTTTCTTTGTAAAGGAAGCCAGAAGACCAAGATCTCTCTTTTCTTAGACTCTTCTCAACTTTGTTCCTTACAGATATAAGAAGATTGAGCAATCAAACTCCATCAATGAACAGAGTTTTATGCAAATGGGTCTTGAGCTGAGGTTACATAGATAAAGAAACTGAGGCTCAGAATGGTTGAGTTTTGCTTAAGGCAACATAGTATGTAAGAAACACAAACAAAATGTGATTTTTAGGTTAGAGTTGGCCGGAGGCACAGAGCTTTAGTCTCTAGTCATAGGATTTGACCCATCACTTCCATGGAGGACAAACAGGATTCCTTTATTGCTTTCTTCCACTCTGAGACCCAGAAGGAATCAGATCTAAAAATCATGTTTGAAAAGAAAAGGAAAAATATATGAGCTTCTGTTCATCTGCTTTTGACTTAATGCATGTCTATGTTTTGTTTTGTTTTGTTTTTCTGGAGAAAAATAACCTTCATCAGACAATAGGCTAGAACAAAGAATCTTTACAAATTTTTCAGACTAAAATAATCCACTGTTTTCAAGGGTTAGTTTGCACAAAGTCCTGCTTACTGTTTGGACTCTATTCATTCATTTAATAATCATTTAAAATTTTACTACATGACTCTAGGCCCTGGGCTACGTGCTGGGGGTATTGATATGTATTGGATTTGGGCAGAGTGGGAGATAGATCACTGGGAGCTTGATGCTTAGGATACTGGCTATACCTGCCTGGGGCCAAACTACAACGCTTCTAGGTATTCATAGGAGAAGGGCTTTTCCCCCAATTCATACAATATATAAGTATCCTAACTGTTTCCTATTGGTTGTTGTATGGTAATGAAAAGACTTTTTAATTGACTGCTAAGGTAAAAAGAAATGTATATTCAAAAAGCTAGAAGAGATTTTATCTCCTTTTCTTCTTGGTAATTTCTGACTGAGGAAGAAAAATTAAGCCTTTGGGTAAGGAAGGAGACTTTGGACTATTAGCCTTTGGATGGGTAAGGAGAAATAATGGTAACAGTAGCTGCCTTATCCCCTACCCAGCCCCCATGTGGCTGTGAACTCAATGTACTATTGTTTTTTTCCTTTTCTTTTCTGTGAACTTGCTGGGGAAAGATCTAAGTCATCAACACTTTAAGAAAGAGACCACTCAGCCTAGGGATTAAAGGGGATAGATGAAGTGGCTTCTGAAATCAACTTATTCCTTTCCCTTATCCTGACAAAGCCTGATAAAAACCTGTTTCAGAGGTTTTTATATTTTAGTTCTTGCTCTATCTTCTCTGTAAATATCCCTTTGTAGATGTTATTTGATGTTAATTGGCTAATTTACATTAAGAATGGATGAATTCTTCAAAATAATATTGGTTCAGTAATCACTGGTTTGATTATATTGGGGAGATGGTAACTCGTGATTAATATTGGGGGACATAATGTATGGGGACTTTAGAGCAATCATATTAGAAAGATATTCCCAAATTCTTCAGGGATCAAGCCTTAGTCTGGTGATCCAACTTGATAGTTTGAGTGCAGATTGGGAAAGTAAGCCCAGAACTTTGTGTTACAAAGAACAAGAGTCTATTGTAGAGGGCCACAGACAGTGGGGGAACTTTAAGTGAGGTAAAAAACCCTTCAGCCCAGAGGGAACCTGCTGACAATGTCTGGTTTGGTTCTCATCTCCCTTTGGGGCATCTCACTCTTCTGAGAAGTCAAAGGGGGCTGTGACCACTTGAAACAGGGATAATTATGGTAAAGAGGCATTTACATATCAATAGCAGGATGCTTATAGTTAGCACTTGCCAGTGTACTATGGTGATGTAATGGTACCATAGTTAGCACATGCTCAGTGTGCTGTAATGATGTAATTGTACTAAGGTTTTTAGGGGCTGAGAGAATTTGAAATAAATGGACTCTATCTTTGACCATCCTAGTGGGTCTCTGCCTTCATCACTCCTCCACTAAGACCAAGGACTTGGGCTAGTCCTGAGATCCTTCAGAGAGCTAGTCTGGATGGTAGAAAGCACACTACAATCTATCTCTTCACAGAGCCTATATTCTATTGGGGAAAGGGAAATCATCATACCTCACATTTTTATAATATTTTATATTTGCCAAAAAGTTTCATATTGCCATATTTTATCATCACACCATGACTCAGTGGAAAATCATTGACCTGGGAATTCTTCCACTTAGCAGAACTATTTGACCTTGGGAAAAACAACTGAGCTCTCTGGGCATTGGATTCTGAGCGTGTGAAATTGATAACATTTTACTAAGATGACATCTAAAATCTCCTTGGGTTCTAAATCTATGTTTCTTTTAACAACTCTGTAAGATAATCAACATGAGGAAAATCCCACTTCACAGAGGGATAAATTGAGGTTGAAAGGGAATAAATAATTAGTCCAAAGCCTTAGAGTTTATGGTCCCAGGGTCAATACTCTTCTGTATTCCAGGCCAAGTTATTTCCTGTCTTTCACCAGAACCAGAATGCCAGTTTTTCAGTTTTGAGATTCCAATTAGTTGAATATTCTGTTGTTCCTGAGCTTTGTTTGGCTATAAATAGAGATGCTAATTCCTGAGAACTTTGCTGGGTCAGGATTTCTTCCTAAGCAAACAGTTTGGGTTTGTTCATTGGCTCTCTTTCCCTTTTGCCTTGTGTCATGTAGCCAGAGCATCCTGTTCTCTGTGGTTTCTGTGTGAACCCTCCAGAAACTCTTTGACTTGAAGATAAGACAGGAGTGTAAGCCTCTTAAGAATCCACTGCAATTTAAATTATTATAATTTTTTTAGTGCCCTGTTATGTGTCAGGCCCATGCTAGGAGAAAGAAAGTACTTCACAGTGGGCTTAGTTTTGAAGAGAACTTAGGAAAGATCTTCATCATAAGTAGAACTTTTAAAGGGGAAATTTACTCTTAGGTAAATCCCTCAGGGGGATCAGAGAAGTAAAGGTACTGAATATAGATTCAGGAGCCAGACCTGGAAAACTGGCTAAGCCCCGCCTAAAGATATCTTAATCATTATCTCAGAAGATTGTTTGACGATACCCAGAGGTTGAGGGATGTTGTTGTTTGTCTCTGGAAGAGGACCACAACATCATTGAGATGATGCTGTGACATACAAGTGAATTGGATTTAATTAAGAAAGAGCTGTGCAAGGTCACCTCCCTCACTTTCCCCTCCAAAGCCATTTGGATCCAGTGGCCAGATGTAGATGAAGATGACTGGGATGGACAATGGAAGTTACTAAAGAGTTCCTTCCTAGATAACCTGGGAATTATCTGATAGTAAAATTATCTGTTAATAGCTTCTTCCTATAAGTAACATTAGGAGAGAGGGGGAACTAACAACTAGAGAAAGGGTTAAATTGGAAAGGTGGTACCTAAATTGAACCTGAAGTAATCTGGGGATTTTAAGAGACAGGGAAGGTAGAAATGCATTCCAGATAGGGGGATAGCAGACAGATTCCTACAGTTCCAGACATATATACTGTGTCCTACAGGACCTGAGCAAGTTTTCTGTGTAAAACATTCAGGTGGTTTTTAGGAGGAAAAAAGATATTTTTGTCTCTATTCCTGGAATGGTCTACATCTCTACTGGGCAAATTCCTCCTGTTTGTCTTTTGAGATTTAGCTCTTTTAAACTGAACTACAGAAGCAAGATTAGAGGAGCCTAAAGCAATGAATGCCCTTCCCTACTTCTTCCTGTTGCTCTAAATCATTGTTTTCTGCTTTCTCTTTTGCTTTCTTCTTCTCTCCATTTCCCATTGATATACACACAGTATAGCCCCCTAAAAGAGTAGGTTATAGTAAACTTTCACTTTTCCTGGTTGCACTTGTCAGTTTAAATCCAGAGACTCTTGACATAAGGACCCCTTCTGAGAGACTCAGAATAGAACACAGGTTTGGGTCAGTTGGAACTCCTGCAGACCACCTCTTACTCAGTTCAAGCATGAATTCTCCTTTCTTCTCCCTTCTCCAATCCAGAGAAGACATTCACTTTAATTATGTCCTAAGGCTCAGATCCAGACCAAATTTTCTTGGTCAAAGCTTTCTTTTGAGAATGAATTAAGCTTTTAATTTTCATTGAAAGTTATGACTCAATTGGTTGGCTTGTCATTTAGATTAGTTTTACAGGTAGTATTAACACACAGGCATTAGAATCACTGAATTTCAATGATAGAAAAAGTCTTTAGAATTTATCAAGTTTATCCTGAACCTGAATAAAAATCTTCTTTGTGCTTGACCAATTATCACCCAATATTTGCATATTGGGAGAAAGAGAGGTATAAAAATGGAAGAGAAAAAGGAGAGAGGGAAAGAAAGAGGGCAAAAAGAGAAAGAAAAAGAAAGGAAAGAGACAGAAACAAAGAGAAACACACTCATATATATATGTGGAAAGAGAGAGAGAGAGAGAGAAAAAGAGAGAGAGAGAGAATGAGAGACAGAAACAGAGACATAGAGACATGGAATCAGAGACAGAATAGAGAGAGAGACAAAGATGGAAAGATAGGAAAAAAGAGAGGAGAGAGATTACCTATTTGATTCTTAAGGCAGTTCATTTCATAATTTCCCCCTAATATTGGATGTTGTTTGTCCTTCATTTTTGAAGAGGACCAATGATATCATGGGGTGATGTTTTGACTTGTGATGAATTAGATTTAAATGAGGCAGAGTTACAGTTATCAGCCTCATTCTTCCATTGAATGAATGAATGAATGAATGAATAAAAAAATTGGTTAAATGTTGTGCCAAGATAATAGAGATGAGTTGAGAAATATTAATTTTTAATCAGAGAATTTATTAAAGTTGACTTTGGCCACATGGGATTAGTATCCAAATCGCATGGCCCTAAAGAAAAGGACATTGGGCATTTTATAGGGTTGACAGAAACTAGCAAACAGATTATCTGACATATTTGCAACTGTTTGTTAAGGGAATACATCAAAGATGGGGCAGGAAGACAGCAGGTCTTCAATGAGATTTCTGCTGCAATTATTATGCAGGAGAGAAGAAGACAAGGGTCTTTTAGGTGTGCAAAAGGGGTTTGGGACTGCTGGGTCATTTTAAGTTTTCAAACCCAATTTTCTTGGGGTGGGGGTTGGGGCTATGGTTCTAACAAAGTGCTTACTATGTACCCAGATTTATGCTAAGAGGGTACAAATACAAAGAGCAAAGATGGGGTCTCTGATCTGAAGGAACTTACATTTCAATGACAAGACCAATATGCAAAAAGCAATGGTGGCCAGAGAGGGTTACTTTCTTCCAGCAAGTTATAGGGATGGTGAGTGAACTTAAATTCACCTTTGTACAATTTCTATTCATCGTACTACTTCTGTATTGTGGGGCTCAGAAAAACAAGTCTAAGTTTCCTTCCACATGACAGTCATTCAAATATTTAAAGATAGATATTATAGATGTTATGTCTACTCTGAGTCTTTTCAAGGTAAAATGTCCCCATTTCTTCCAGTGGATCCTTTGGGACAAGAATTCAGATTTTTTCACTATAGTATATCCTCTTTCTCTGAATGCTCTCCAATGTCATTATTATAATGTAGCTCCCTGGGCTAAACACATTACTCCAGATGTGTCCTAACTAGGGAGAATAGATTATAACATCTAGAAAGTACAATAGATAGAATACTGGGTCTAGAGTTGAAAAGACCTGAGATTAAATCAGGTACTTCATAGCTGTGTGACTCTGGAAGAATCACTTACTTTTAAAGTTGATTTTTAAACATCCAAATGTGTTCCTATATATTCATCCCACTAAATTTTTTTTCTTGTATTTGGACCAATGTTCTCAGCTGTCAAAATCTTAATGTATAGCGTCCGATTTTTTTCTTACAATCAATGTATTTTTTATTCCTTTTAGCTTATGCCATCTACACTTTTGATAAGCATTTTCTCTTTATCCAAGTCACTGATAAAAATGTCAAATAGCAGAGTGACAAGTATTTACCTAGAAGTCACTTTTATGAACCTTTTATGAAAACTCTTTGAGTCCAGCAGTTCAATCAAGTATTAGTCCTAATTTTATTAGACCTAATTGTATTAAATATATTATTTAGCCTATATCTCTATTTTTTAAAAGAGTAGCATGGGAGATATCATAGAATGTTTTGCTAAATAATAGATAAACTACAATAATCCCTTGATCTACCAGTCTAGTAATCTCAAAAAAGAAAACAATGGTTTGGCATTATCTATTCTTAATGAAACTGTGTTGATTTTTATGATCACTGCTTCCTTTTCCAGGTACCCTTTACTATGACCCTTTAGAGTTTTGCCAGCAATTGAAGTCAGACTTGATGACTTGTATAGTCTCCATTCTCTTGCCCTTTATAGGGAATAGGATATTAGTCCTTTATTTATTGTTCCTTGTTATAGTCTTTCAGAAGACATGTAAAGTGGCTTATTCCTGGAATTCTTTTTTAATAATTTGGGATGTAAAACTTATCAAAGACAGTTGTTCTCTTTCTTTGCTTATCTTGGGTATTACTTTCCAGTTAGCCTTTTTGGTGCTACATTTTCCAGTCTAAAAACTTTCATCCTCATCAGAAGGGGAAACAAAAATAAAATAATAGTTAAGCAGCTCTACCATTTCCCTGCCATCAGTTATCATTGTCCCATCTAGCCCCAACAGCAACCTTATCTCTTGAGTCTCCTCAGAGGGACTAAACTAAGAGCAAAAAAGTCCATTTTTATTATTGTCAGCTTTCTTTGACAGCCCCAGTTAATTCTGAGCTTTAGCATTTTTGACAGTCTTATATGACCAAGTTATAATTTTATATTCATCTTCCATTATCGTCCCTTGCTTCTGTCTTTTAGTCATGTCTTGTAAAAATTTCAGTTGGTTGGTACTTTCCTGGTGCCTCCACATTGATCTCATTAGACTATCAACCCTTTATACCCTTTGTTGTAATTGTTTCTGAATTTCATTCTTTTATAAAACCAATTTTAATTTTTTAATGAACAAAAAATATTTTCCTTCCCTTTCACCTTCATCTTCTTGAAAAAAAAAAAACACCGAAGTCCTTGGAAAAATGGGTAGTCAAGAAAAACAAATCTCATAGTGTCTCTATCTAAAAATGTATGTCTCATTTGTCACCCTGAGTCCACCACCTCTCTGTCAGGAGATGGGGAACTTTTTTCATCATTGGACCTTTGGAATTATGCCTGGTCATTGCATTGATCAGAATTCTTATTTCACTTAAAATTATTTCTCTTTACAATTGTAAGAAATCTTAGTAAGTCTCGGCCATGTCCTTGGAGTATTTTCTGTGATTGTAAGGAATCTCAATGAATGTCAGCCAGGTCTCTTTTATAACCTTGTACTGAGAACATAAGAAACGTGCTTGCAATTATTTGATAAGACACCGGGAGGCACAGGAAGAGCTGGCCACTTTTTCTTGTGCTTGATTTAAGACCTTTCTTTGAGCCTTGGCATGTGTTTCACCCCAGAAACCCGGCCAGTTTCCTAAATGAAACCACCTGGTTTAAGGGAGTGAATAAACTACTCCCCTTGATGGAAGCCCCCATATCTGGGGAGCTGTTCTGTCCAAGGGGTCACATAAATAAATTGAGCATAGTGACTTCTTTGTTCTAAATGTATAAAAGCTCCATAGAGGGAGGAGATTGTTAGGACATCACCAAGGAAGGGATGGCCTTGCCTGGGATTTCTCCCTCTTTGAAGTGTACTCTGACTGGCTGTGTGATTTGGGGTTCCCCTAGCCTGAAGAATCAGGAGGTGATGTTTCCTGAATTGATGATGATGTTTGTTATATATATCTATATCTATATATCTATATATCTGTCTGTTTGCCTATTTGTCTTTGTTATTATTATGATAATGTTAAATTGTATATTATTTTTTCCACTAGTCCCATTTTACTCATATTTCTTGTTTATATCAGCAATAAATTTCTATCCCCCATTTTTTAGCCTGTGCCTGTTGAATGCAAAATCTGATTAATCTTATAATAATGTTGTTACTATATACATCATTCTTCTGCTTTGGCCCACTTCCCTCTGTATCAATTCATACAAGTCTTCACATGTTTCTTTGAAACTGTCCCATTCATAATTTCTTATAGCACAATAATATTCTATTACATTCATATACCATAATTTTCTCAGCCATTCTCCAGTTGATAAATATTCCCTTTAGTTTCTAATTTTTTGTCGCTACAAAAGAGGTTCTTTAAATGTTTTTGTACATATGGGTAGTAGAATTTTATTCTTGAGAACTTCCCATCCCTCTTGAAACTGACTTCTTCAGTGGAAGTAAACCTGAAAGAAAAATTTCTGGCTATCTTTCAAAAGCTGGGCAGGTGAGAGTTGGAAGAGGGAAAACAGAGCAGATGGGTAAATACTTCTGGGACCAAGTAAATGTTTGGGGTTTCAGAGTTGGTCTGTTTGCATAAACCAGTAAAACTGTGTGCCTGGGAACTCCTATTGTAGATTGAAGAGTTTATGGACTCTGAAACTAATCCCTAGCAGTGAATTACTTTCAATTTCAAAAGCATTAGGCATGTATTTAACAAAAATTTATTGAGCCCCTATTACATGTGGCATCTATGGTCCCAGAGATTTATAAAGCTATTGACCCAATTCCTGGCAAACAATAAGTGCTTAATAAATGCTTGTTCTCTCCTTTCTTTCTTCCTTTCTAATGGGAGAATAGAATGTTGCATACAATGTCAGACAATCATTGTATTGGAATTTTTTTTGGTTGTTACAAGGTATATGTTAATTTAAAAGAGCATGTAGTATCAGGCAGCAGACCTTTAAAGAAAAAAGCTTATTCTACAGAGCTGATGGGGAACATCTGACTGGGATTACTGGAGAGCAATCCACATGTCTTTGGTCCTAAATGTAAATTTGTCACCAGAGAAGATAAAAATTCATCTACAATGACATGAAGTAATCAGAAGAGGTCTCATAATTTCCCAACAAAGCTTCAAGCACCAGTGATAGAGGTCAAGCCCTTATAAAGACTTTAGCAATATTTCTTCTGTTACTTAGTTTAGTTTTTTCAATCACTGGTATAACTCTTGCCATGCCAGCTTCTAGAGAGAAGACTATTACAGCAAATTGGGGGAAACAATTACAAAAATAGTTACTTATTTCCATAGACTATATAAAACATACCTCTAATCTAGCTGAGTAACAGTGGATAGAGAATTAGGTCTTGGAGGCAAGAAGACCAGAGTATAAATTCAATCATTTAAAAGCTGTGTGATCCTGGACAAGTTGTTTAATCTCTGCCTCAGTTTTCTTAACAATAAAACTGTAGATAAAAATAGCATCTATTTTTGTGTTGTGAGCTTCAAATGAGATAATATTTGTAAAGCTAGAACAGAAAAGGTACCCAATAAATACTTATCCTCTTTCTTCTTTCTAGTGGGGAACTATCATGCTGTATTGAATGTCAGATAGTCATTGTATTGAATTTTGGGGTTTTTTGTTTTGTTACAAGGAAGGTATCAGTTCTGGGTAACAGGATGAATATACAGAAAATGTTAGCCCAAAAGATTCAATGAAACTTTGGAGGAAAAAAGGAAAATAGAGGGAATATTCATTCTTCTCTTCTGAGTCTACGCTGAGATGGTAGCCATGGGCACACTAACCATGGGTGCAAGTATAGTTAGCAACCTGTTTTCAGGAACATTAAGCCTGGGATCAGAGGATGCATATTTCAATGTTGGCTCTGTTCCTAATTACCTCTGTGACCTTATCACACCATGCTTTCTCAACACTCATTTTCTCTTCCACTGTTTTCCTCTGATGCATGAGGAGATGCTGCTCATAACCCTCTGTTATCCTCTTCTACCATGTTTTATGAATGAGATTGTTCTCTAAACTAGGATTGCCCTTGGCTTCCATATCTCTCCCTTTAGAAAGAGGATCAAATGTTTGCTATTTGATGTGGTTTCTATGACTTCTTGTGTGATGTGATTGTAGATGACTTTGCCTTGTTAAATTACTCTAAAAAGAGGTGGTAATCTGAGATGTCTTTGGCTTTATGCATTTTTCTTTTTCTTTTTTTTAGTGTCAGCAGATTATTTGGGTGAGCCATTTCAACTCTGATCTTTCATTTCATGTACTACATAGAACCTGGATTAAATGACCTCTAAGGTCCTATGATATCTTCCCACAGGTGAGCCTCAGAAAGATTTTTTGTGAAGGGAAGGAGAGAATAAGCTGATCACAAGCTAATTGTGAGGTTAGGATGTCGTATCAATTCTATTAAACCCAATTCAATATATATTTATTAAACACCTACTTATATAAAATATTGTGTTAACTGCCAGGGGAGATACTAACAGGATTGGCATTGAGAGAAAAAAATCACTGCAGAGAGCTGAGCTGTGCAATTTATTGACTGGATGCTGGAGGGCATTTCCCCCCAAAAAGGAATTCTTCAAAACTGAGGTCACACTGCCTACCACATTTGTAATATCTTTTACAAAGTCTCATCAGGAATCCCAAGGACCCATAGGGAATCAAATCCTTATAAGACATGTTATGC
Source organism: Antechinus flavipes (assembly GCF_016432865.1). Classification (NCBI taxonomy): domain Eukaryota; kingdom Metazoa; phylum Chordata; class Mammalia; order Dasyuromorphia; family Dasyuridae; genus Antechinus; species Antechinus flavipes. The sequence continues at coordinate 310,850,191 of NC_067398.1, read as the reverse complement.
CCTGAAAAAATTATTATGGCCATCTCCCCACCTACTTCCTTGCCATTAAGATTGGGTCTTAATTGAGTCAGGAAAAAAACCTTGACATACCATTGAGTCATAAACTCCAGGTGCTTTATCTCAATCCTTGCTGGGATAATTCCCCCTCCTTTTGAGTATTGCCCCTCACTTTGCTGTCTCCTTCCCTTGACCTGCCCAAAGACCAAGACTTTGCTCTTGACCCTTATCCTGTCAGGATTAAGTTATGATCCTTTCCTGGAATTATGGTTTATCCACTCACCCAGTGTCTTCACCCCCTTATCTTCCTTTGCTTCTCCTATCAGACTATATACTCAGGTTAGCTAAAATCCTATAAAAGTTCCCTGTCTCAGATACTCAGCACTGAATGATTTTTGAATATGTGTTCCATTTGGTCGGCTAGCCTAAAAGGCTCTACATTAAAAGATTAAAAATCAATCTCTGTCTTACCTCAGTTTCTCTGGTATTACAGACACAAGACAGTGCAGTAATTATCAAGAATAATGGCTTGGATAAATATGTGATATACAATATAATATAATGTTGTAATACATAAAACATTACAATGTAATAATATAAATCAAAATAATAGATGTCTAAATATATAATATAATATAGCATGTTTATAATATGTAATATTCAATATGTTACATAAAACATTATATGATAGGAAATTTTATATTAAGATATACTCTATCTTCCATCCCAGGGGCTTAAGGTACAAGTTAGAGCAATCAGAATTTAAAAATCACAAACTATGGGGCAGCTAAGTGGCACAATGGATAGAGCACCAGCCCTGAAGTCAGAAGGACCTGAGTTCAAATCCGGCCTCAATGTTAAGTGTCTGAGACTGTGTGTGTGACCCTAGGCAAGTCACTTAACCCCAATTGCCCCAGCAAAACAACAACAACAACAAAAACCACACAAACTATATGCCAGAAATAGGAGATGCACACATATTGGAGACATCTTCACTCCAAATGCTCATATGGATTACTTTTTTCTGACCTGTGGTAGAGCATTCCAGACTCATATTGGTTTGATTAGCCACAGTTGGACACACTGTACCTTGACCATAACATAGTGATGTCATTTTTGTCCTCTTCAAGAATGAACCAGTGCCAGACACTATACTAGGTAGTGAGGAGACAGAGAGAAAAATGAAAAAAAGTTCCTACTCTCTAAGAGTTTATTTTCTACTGAGGGAGATCTGAGTACATATAGAATAAATATATACAGAATAAACACAAAACCCTGTGCACAAAGAACCATCCTAATGAATACTGTTAGCTGTAATTGTATTCACTAGAGTATAAGTTTTTTGAAGGCAAAAACTATTTTTCACTTTTGTCGTTGTAAATACTATATCTAGCACATAGTAGGTTCTTATTACGTTTTTACACTGCTACCGTCATTGCTTAAGCTCCTCTATATAATTTTGTTCCAAAAGGCTTAGTGTTTGGGAAAACTGGTATTTCTTTTTTTTAGAATAGAAGCAAAGAATCATTGCATTCATGAATTGGGAGTAAAAGATATCTTTAAAGAAGGTGTAGGATCAGAGAATAAAGAGGGCTGATCATGCAGGATAAGCAAAGGAGAATGGGTGGATTATGTAGATGCTTTACTTACATAATGTCAAGAGATATAGCAGAGGACCCATTTGTAATGTCTTGAGTGTACCTCTTATGAAAGGTTTCTGAAAGGATATAAACAAGAGCTGATCATGAAAGTCAGGGTTTAGAGAAATTATAATCTATATCTGTGGGGAGGGATTACTCATGGATGAAAACATGAGATCCATTGAAATGTTGAAATATCAAAGTATTCTATTTTAAGAAAGGAAAGTCCAATATTTAGAAATGTATAAATCAACGCACAGATCAAGGCAGTGGATTATTATTGCATGTATTTGGTACAGCTGAATATTTTCTTTCCTGTGTCACAGTCTGAAGACTGAGTTAGGAGAACAGTAGCAGCTATGCAAGAATGGGCATTTCTCTGAAAAGAACATTTTCCAGTTATATGAATTGTCCTTTTTTACTTATAGCCATAGAAAGTAGCAAGAGAGGCAATGTATATAGGCTAGGTCAGAATAAATTACCCCAGATTCACAGCTAGAATCTAGAATCAGGAGTCTGTATTTCTTTATCTTTTTTTTTTTTTTTTGGTTTATCTTATCATTACTTATTGCATATAATCATTTATCTAATATAAAGTAGAAAGGTCAGGAGAAAAATTATTTTTAGGAGAAGGAGAACTGAGCACTTTTAGGAAGAGAAAGGATCTGGGGAGATTGGAGATGCATGAAAGAAGAGATGACTAATGGATTAATCACCCAGAGAAGACCAAAGGGAATGGGACATGACATGTATAAAAAGAAGTATGGTACAAATAATCTCGATTATGACAGTTGAAAAGAGATTTCAAGTAAAAAAATGATTAGGTAAAATTTGTGGATAGATCACTTTTGACTTGGGATAAAAAGATGAGGAAGAGATTTCATAGAGGAGGTAGCCTATAAACTGGGCTTTGAAGGAAGAGAAAGATTCACCAGGTAGAAACGAAAAAGGAATATATTTCAAACATAAGGGGCATACTCGATTTCAAGAGTAGCAAGCTGGAAGGGAGAGGAACTCTCTTGCATCATCTATGTGAGTCTCTCTATGCTCTTTCTTTGTAAATAAAACTGTTCTATTTTTTAAACTCCTTCTCAGCCTAAAGTGCTTGCAAGAGAGCTGATGGTCACAATTAAGGAAGGGAGTCCCAGATACTGGAGTCCTCATGTTCTACTCGAGTAAGAGCAGTAATTCAGAATAGTAAGACATCTCTAAATTTTATCCTTTGACAGAAGGTTTATATGGGAAGCTCAGAAAATCTGGTTTGGGGACGCTGAAAAGAAGTCAAAGCTGGAAATACAGATCTGGGAATCATTGATCTAGATATAGTTGTTGAAGTTATGGGAATCCATGAGACTGTTATTAGACAATGTAGAAGGAAAATATCAATGAGACACCCAGACCATAAGGACCATTCACTTTAAGAGATCAAGGAGAGGATGAGCAAAAGTTACAGAGAAGGCATGGTGAGAGAAGTGGAAGGATAATCAAGATGAAGTATTTTCTCTGCAGCCAAAAGAAGAGAGAATAATGATAATCAAATGATGTAGAGAAATAAATGAGAAAAGGCCATTGAACTGAGTGATTAAGAATAACTGGTTATCTTGAAGGAACGGTTTCAATATAGTGACTAAGTTTAGAAAATGAATTACTTATAGAAAACTATGTATTATATATTCATTCCTTTATATAACAACTTTGCCTCTGACACTAACTATATGACTATGGGCAAGTTATTTAACATCTGTTTGCCTTAGTTTCCTTGGCTGTAAATGGTGTAATAATAGCACCTATCTTCCAGAGTTTTTGTGAAAATCGAATGAGATAATATTTGTTTCTTCTTTTTTGTATAATAATTTTTTATTTTTCAAAATATATGCAAAAATTGTTTTCAACATTCATCCTTGCAAAATTTTGTATTCCATATTTTTCTTCCTCCCTCCCCACTTTCTCCCTTCCCTAGATAGCAAGCAATCTAATATAGGTTAAACATGCAATTCTTCTAAACATATTTCCACATTGACCATGCTGCATAAGAAAAATCAGATCAAAAAAGAAAAAAAAAGTAAGAAAAAACCAAGCAAGCAAACAACAACAACAACAACAACCACAAAAGGTGAAAATACTATGTTGTAATCCACATTAAGTTCCCACAGTCCTCCCTCTGGTGCAGATGTTTCTTTCCATCACAGTTCTTGAATCACTATATTGTTGAAAAGAACCAAATCCATTACAGTTGATCATCACATAATCTTATTGTTGCCTTGTACAATGCTCTCTTGGTTCACACTTCACTAAGTATCAGTTCATGTAAGTTTCTTCAGGCCTTTCTGAAAAGTCATGGCTTATTTAGCCATTCCCCAACTGATGGGCATCCACTTAGTTTCTAGTTTCCTGCCACTACAAAAGGACTGTTACAAACATTTTTGCACATGGGTCCTTTTCCTTTTTTTATGATATCAGATATTATTTATAAAAAGTCCTTAGTCTGGTGTCTGGTCCATAGCAGTTGCTATGTAAGTGCTTATTCCTTTTCTTTTTTTATGTTTATTTTGTTTTCTCGTATTTTCTAGTAAAACTTCCTTTTGAAACATCTAAAAATTAACTTGATTGAACTAAAAATAAACATATTTAGTTGGAAGATAAAATTGCAGGAACTCTATTTCCAATACCAGATACTTATAAAAAGAATCCACTTAAGTAGAAAGTTTCTATTCCTCCTCGTTCCTGACTGATAAATTGAGGAAAGTTGGGGATCAGAGTGCCCTCCAGTGGCTAGGTATGATGACAGCAGTGATCATTCCAGTTTGGACCCCAGGAAGGCCCAGCAATCAGAAACTAATAAAGGGCAGCACTTATGCAAATAGACTTGATGTCAGTTGTGAATGCCATATTCTTCCTGCTTGAGTCATTCTCTCAGAGGAATGTGCTGCAAAATGTACTGCTCCCTTTTTCTTTCTCTTCTTCCCAGACCAGTATTTTCTTTTTAAACATTTTCTGTTTGGTCAGCGAACTAATATTTATTTAGCACCTACTATGTGCCAGATGCTATACTAAATGCTGGAAATACAAGAAAAACAAAATACAGTGTTGCTTTTAAGGAATTCTAATGGGGGAGATAACCTGCAAACAACGATGCACAAATAAGAGAGACTGAGAATAAAATATGAAATGGGAATAATCTCAGAGGGAAGGCAACTTGGCAACATTTTTAATCCTCTTCTTCCTCCTTCCCCCTGATATTTCTTTGCACAAATTTAGACCAAACAGATTAGACTTAAAAAGGGGGCAAAATGTTACTGACTGACAGCTGTTCAGAGGTAGAGAAGAAATTGCAGAGGGATAGAAGATCTGGTGCTGGAAGTGACTTGGTTCCTTAGGTCTACCTTTACCTTCAGTGTCTCAGGATCAGCCCTGCATCCCTGCCATGTCCTTTGAGGATACTGAATTTGAAAGACAGAGGCAGAGAGAGAGAGAGAGAGAGAGAGAGAGAGAGAGAGAGAGAGAGAGAGAGAGAGAGAGAGAGAGAGAGAGAGAGAGAGAGAGAAACTTCAAAGCAAAAAAGCACCAACATTTTAACCTTGGTCCAACAAAGATAAAGTCTGAAACTAAAGCTTCCCACTGCTAGGGGCTCAAATGTTTTCCATTGGAAATCATCTTGGCTCTCCATTGGCTCCTGGATGCCTTGCAGGATACCGAGATTCAGAGTTAATATCTTACTTAGAATCACATGAGTAAAAATCAGAAGCGGGATTTGAACCTACGTTTTATAATTCCAATCAGTGTTTTGCAATACCTCCTTTCTCACCCATGATATCATTAAAATAAGGAGGCTGAACTACATGATCACAAAAATCTAATTCAGTACTAAATCTAGGATTTAGAACCTTTTGTAGTCTTTTTTTTTTTAATGAAGAAAGAAGGTAGACTAATGGCTACAGCAGTTGTTGACAATGAGAACAATTCAGGAGCCTTGAATTCTTGTCTTGTACTGAGTCCTAAATTCCTTTAAAATGATTTTATATACATATACATATATAATATATATATATATATATACACACATATATAATATATTATATGTATATATATGTATATATATATAAATTTTTTTTAATGAAGAGAGAATGTAACCTAATAGAGCAGTTGCTGACACTCAGAACAACTCAGGAGTCTTGGATTCTTGTGGATCTGTTAAGCATTGAGTTCTGAATTCCTTTAAAAAGTGATATACATATATACACATATAATATATAAAAATCACGTTTATCATATAATTATGTATTATGTATATGTTATATATACCATAATATATTACCATTATATTATACATTATAATAACATATATAATTATAATATATATTTATATATATAGTTATCTATATTCACATATATGAGTAACATTTACACACTCACACACATATGTATTACTTATAATTAAATACTAAGTAATTTTCAGGGTAAGGGGAGGATGCTAACAACTAGAAGATTTAGGAAGGCCATCTAAGCTCAGTCTCAAAAGGGGCTTTGAAATGATTCTAAGAGGTAGATATAAAGAGGGAAAGAATTCTGGACATGAGGGATAGTTTTAAACAAAGGCAATATGGTGGGAGATGGGATGTCATACAAAGGAAACCACAATCCGTCAGTCTGGCTGGAACATGACATGCATGGGGTAGAAGTCTTGTGAAATCAATTTAGAAAGATAATTTGTAATTTTGTGATCTCCCTGGAAAGAGGATTCCAGACCTGTTCCCCTTGCCAGCAACCTCTGTTTTCAAGGTTTAAAATTTGTTTAGTTTTTTTTTCCCTACATGGAAATTCAGAACATAAACCTACCATTTGTTGCTTCTAATTAAAACCTTTGAAAACAGCTGTGTAGGATGTGACAGCTCCAGACACATTCAGGTCATGGACAGAGTCAGATGAACCTTGGAGAATATTGAGATAAGGGGGAACGTTTCCTACTTGAGGACTCTTTCAAAATAGTTTGCTTATATCTATCTCTCAAGTACTTTCCATTTGCCATTGTGCATCATCATCGATCATGATAACAGCTGACATTTATATAGCGCTTTAAAGCATTCACTTACTTTACAGACATTATTTCATTTGAGCCTCACAGCAGTCCCATGAGGTGAATATTATTATTACTTCTGTTTTGCAGCTGAGTAGATTAAAGTCTAGAGAGAATGTCACTTGTCCATAGTCACAACAGAACCTATATTTAATTCTCATATCTATTTTGTATTTATTCTGTTCTTATTTACATGCTATTTCTCCTCCATAGAATATAAGGTCCTTCAAAGTAAGGATAGTTCCATTTTTTTTTTTTGTAACATCAGTAAGTATCTGGCACACAGTAGGGTCTTAGTAAAAGCTTTTTGATAGATTGAGAGTGCTCTCTCCTTATTGAAGTTCCTTTGTATAAGATTACATATACTTTATACATTATATCCCTAAAGTTTTAATATACTTTTAAGCTTTAATAGTTTAAATAAAACAATTAAATTAAATTAAACTTCAAAACTTAAAGTGCACTAACATTTTGGGGAACATCCTGTATTTATTTGTCTGTGTACATATTATATTCTTCTAGTAATAATGTAAGCCTCTTGAAGACAGGGACTACATATTTTTGTTTTTGTTTTTGTTTTGTTTTGTATTTAGATCTCCAAACTCTCATACAACTTCTTTTTTTAAAATAGTATTTTATTTTCCCAAATACATACTAAAATAGTTTTCAGCAATCATCTTTGCAAAACTTGTGTCCCAAATTTTTATCCCTCTTCCCCCTACCCCAGACAGCAAGCAATCTGATATAAGTTAAACATGTGCAATTCTTCTAAACATAATTCCACATTCATCATGCTGTGCAAGAAAAATCAGTTTGAAGGGGAAAAAACACTAGAAAGAAAAAACAAACAAGCAAACAACAACAAAATAAAAATAGTATGTTTTGATCTACATTCAATCTTCACAGTTCTCTCTCTGGATGCAAATGGCATTTTCCATCCCAAGTCTATTGGAATTGCATTGAATCATGTCATTGAAAAGAGTCAAGTCCATTACATGCAACTTCTCATCTCAAAATAGATATGAGTAAAAAAACAAAAAAAAACAAAAAACAAAATAGATATGAGAATTAAACTTCATCTCATGTAACTTCTAATTTTAGTCTTCTAAAATAGTGGCTGGTACATAAAGGCACTTAAAAATCAATCAACAATCATCTTTAAGCATTTGCTGTATTTTAGGAACTGTGTGTAAGTGTTAGTGACATAAACTCCCAGTCCTAAAGGATTGAAAGGAACCCATATTTCTTTCACCTCTCTTAAAATGGGTGCTTTCCCCACCATTTGTTCAGTCATTTCAGTCATGTCTGATTCTTTGTGATCCCATTTGGGGTTTTCTTAGCAAAGATACTGGAGTGATTTGCTATTTCCTTCTTCAGCTTATTTTACAGATGAGGAAACCAAGGCAAATAGAGTTAAAATAGCTTGCCTAGGGTGGCACAGTTACTAAGTGTCTGAGACCAGATTTGAACTCAGGAAGATGAGTTTTCTTGACTCCAGGCCTAGGACTCTATCCACTGTGTCACTTAGAAACCCACCGTCCCCACTCTATTATATTGCATTTTACCATTGCAGACATTGTCTCCTTTTAGAATGTAGTTTCCTTGAGGGTTAAGAACCTCTCTTTTTAATCTTCCACATCACCTAACATGTGTCTTGCTCAGAGCAGATGCTCAATAAATGTTGATTTAATTGAAATTGTTGAGGAAGAGATGAGATGGAGGAAGACAAATATTATGGAACATGAGGTGACTCCTATAAAAGGGCTTTGAGCTTCTTAGATACAGGTGCTTTATAAATATGTGATTGTGTAATTACTATATAGCCTCAGGCCTCTATCAATTTAGTAAATTATGCTTACCTCTATCTCTGGGACACGGGGAGACTCAAGGTGTATTTATATAGAGTGCTTTGAGATCCTCCAGTGATTAAATGTCCTAGGGGAGTCAGGAGGATTAATTACTTAATATCTCTAGGACACTTGAAAGTCTTTGTAGAACTGGGAAGAATTATTATTATTATTTCCCAAAAGAGGTTCTAAAGGGAGGTCTGAGAACATGAGACTAGCTGCAAAGAGGTTTGCAATGAGCTGTAGCCTGCACAACTGAGAACTAAAGAAAACATTTATATCTCCTTCCCTGCTGGGAATTTTAACTTCCATTTTTATAAGACCAAAGAGTTTCCTTGAAAATTGTACCAGTTTGGTCTCAGTAATTAATTTTTTAAAAAAAGTCTTTCACTATCACAGCCAAAAAAAAAAGGGTGGGGGGAGATTTTAAAGAACTTTTATTTCCGTATGAATGCATAGGTGCAGAGCTCATTGCATCATCCATTATAGTGATGCTCCAAGGTAGTCAGAGAAGCCAATATTTAAACAACAACCACCAAAATTAGGAAGGCAGAGGGGGAGGTTAAGCATAAGGTCACACTGCAATTTTGTACCCCCTCTCCCCCAAAGCTCCTGAGGATTCCAGTCTGCCAGACCTGCTTCCCCTCTCCATTAGCCTTCCTTTCATGGGTTCTGAGTTGCCCAGATTATTTTCACGGGGAACTCAGAACATAACTCTCCCCCCTACCCCCCTTTGCTGCTTCTAATTAAAGCCTTTGAAAACAGCTTGGGGACATTTGCAGATCCTGGATACTGTACCAGGTTTCAGTGCAGTATAAAGCACAGTCTTTTTTTGGGCGGCAGTGGGAGCTTTGGCATTTTTGTGGGGGTTTGGTGGAAAAGAAAGCACTTTTATAGACCGTCTGCTAAACCTTGTGAAACTGCACTTGCGTCTCAGTGCCAGACAACTGGTGCCTGCCGACTTAATGGCTCGTCTGTATGACAAGCTTGGGGGTAGAAAAAAGGGACTCTCACTGCCTAACTTCGAACAGATTGAAATATAGCATTGGAGCCATCCGTCAGAGATGCCACTTGGGGCCGGCGCGATCCAATGCCCACCCAGCCAGAATCAGGAGGAAAGTTGCTCTTATTTATTTTTTCTTGGGTAGTTTCAATATTCACTCCCCCTCCCCTTGCGCAGCCTCTTGGCACAGTATGGCATGAGTAACACAGTTGTAATAGAATCCGGGTCCGCGCCAGCTCTAGGAATCAAAGACGGCTAACTCCCCACTTCTGGCGGAATCTTGTCAGTCTGAAGGACGTGCCGTGGTTGGGGGTGCTGGTGAGGGGAGAGTGTCTTGTTCCAGGATAGATATCCAGCATAAAGTTTGCAAAAGCATTTTACAGGTGCTCTCATGTGATCCTTAATCCTGGGAGGGAGGTCCTATTATGATCTCCATTTTACAGGTGAGGAAACTGAGGCTGAAAGATTTTAAAAACGATTTCCCAAAGGTTAGATCGCTGGTAAGTATCTGAGGCAGAATTCAAATTTAGATCTTTCTGACCTCAGGTCCAGGGTTCTATCCACTATCAGAAGAGAACAATAAAGCCAGGGGAAGTTAAATGTGGCCAAAAAAAAAAAATTAGAGCACCCTAAGGCTCTTAGATCTTGAGCCACAGGGGAATTTACAAGCTGTTTCATACATCCCTCATCCCTTCATTTTGCAAATGAAGAAACTGAGACCTAAAGAAATTAAATGACTTTCCTAAGTTTTTGTAGATATATATATAGATATATATATAGATAGCAAAGGCAGAACCCAAATCCAGGCTGTTTGACTCCATGTCCTCTTAGGTCAGAGGTACTGATTAATTCTCTCACATTTACAGGTAATCTTCATTTTCTTTTTTTTTAAAATTTAATTTAATTTGCATTATCTTAAAAATAAATATATTATTTCTTTAACATAAATTCTGAATTCTCTCCCTCCATTCTTTTAATCCCCCACTCATTGAGAAAGCAAGAAATATAATATCAATTATATGTGTGAAATCATGCAAAACATATTTCCATATTAGCCATGTTGCAAAAAAGAAGAAAAATAAAGTGAAAAATTATGCTTCAATCTGTACTCAAATTCCATCAGTTCTCTCTTGGTAGATAGAACATTTTCAGAATGTCTGGAATCATTATATTGGTCAGAATAGCTAAGTCATTCACCATTGATTATCCCACAAAATTGCTTTTACTGTGTATAATGCTCTCCCAGTTCTGCTCATCTCACTTTGCATCAGTCCATACAACTCATCCCAGGGTTTTTCTGAAATCATCCTGCTTGCCATTTCTTATTCATCATAATCATGTGCTACAACTTGTTCAGCATTCGCCAATTGATGCTTATCTGAATCCAAATAGTGTCTCACCAATTTTTTGCCATCACCAAAAAGAGCTGCTATAAATATTTTCATACCCATAGATCTTTTTCCTTTTTCTTTGATATGTTTGAGATACAGATCTAGTAATAATGTTGTTGGGTCAAACTGTATGCACAGTTTTATAGTCCATCTGGCACAATTCTAAATTCTTCTTCAGAATGATTGGACCCATTCAAAATTCTACCAACAGTGCATTGATGTCCCAATTTTTCCATATTCCCTCTTTTTTTGGTCATGTTAACCAACGTGATAGATATGAGATGGTATCTTAGAGTTGTTTTAATTTGTATTTCTCTAATCAATAGTGATTTAGAGCATTTTTATATGACTATAGATAGCTCTGATATCTTCTTCTGAAAACTGCTTGTTCATATCTTTTGGTCATTTATCAAGTGGAAATGAGTCTTTTTTTTTTTTTATGAATTTGACTCCATTCTTATATATTTGAGATATGAGACCTTTATTAATGATCCATGCTATAAAATCCCCTCTCCCCAGTTTTCTGCTTTTTTTTTTTCTAATCGTGGATGCACTTGTTTTTTGTGAAAAACCCTTTTGATTGAATGTAATCAGAATGATTAGTTTTACTTACCATGATCCTCTCTATGTAGTCATAAGTTCTTTCCTTCCACAGTAAAATTTTCCATGCTCCCTTAATTTGATATTACTCTTTATGTAAAAATCATGTACCCATTTTGATCTTATCTTTGTATATGGTGTTGTATATGGTTTAGTGGTAAAGAATTGAGGTGTGAGAATTCCCTTTGGTCGATGCAGATCCAATGTGAAAGAATTCATGAATCCAAATAGTCTGAATGGCAAAAGGGATTTTTATTGGCACTGAGAAGCCAGCTTTGCTAGGAAGACAGACTCCTCAGTGGCAAAAGGTCCTGTCAGAGAAATAACTAAGGTTATCACTGAGAAGAGAATGTCTTCACAGAGGGCAAGAGTCCTGGTAGGCAGCTGTGCCAAGAAAAGAGGTCCCTTGGTAAAAAATAATCCTACTTTGGACTTTTGTCGAGATTTGGGGTTCAAAATTGTCTTTTTATTAGTGGTCTGAGGTTTGGTTCCAGATGAAAAGAGATTCAATGCCCCTGGCCTAGATATTTATCTTGGAGTTTCAAGCCACTCAATAGGCCCAGATCTCCAACTGAATAAAATCATTTTGAAGGCTTTTTCCCAGAGTCTGGAATTTCCTGAAGAGGATTGGGATACCCCCAAAAGATCAGTGGAGGGTGATTTGACCAAGATCTCTAATTGAATGAATCCACTTAACTTGTCTGGGAAGATATGCTTTTCAAGACTTTGAATCTCCCTTCTTTTACAGATCAAAGGGGACACAGTTTCAGAGTTTGCACCCATTGCTTCTCCCAAAAGCCAAGGGGGACAGTTTAAGGGTTCACCCCCATCAGTGTGGTATGTTGGTTCATGTCTTTCCAGCTTTCTCAACAATTTTTGTCAAATAATGAATTTTCTCCCCAAAGCTTGGATCTTTGGGTTTATCAAATACTAATTATGATCATGGTCTATATTTAATCTATTACACTGATCCACAACTCTATTTCTTATCCAGACCTAGAGTATTTTCATGATTACTACTTTGTAATGCGATTTGAAATATGGTCCTGCTAGGATGACTTCCTTCACATTTTTTTCATCAATTCCTTCGATATTCTTGACCTTTTGTTCTTCCAGTTGAGTTACCCCATAGGACATGCCCATTACAGAGGCAGCACACTGACCTGGAGACAGGGAATGTAGATTTGAATCCTGGCTTTCCCATTTATTAATTGTGTGATTCTGATTGTAACCATCTCCTAGAAAGGCCAAAACAGGTTGTTCACCCGAAGAATTCTAGAAGGTAAGAAGTGCAAAAGGATTTAATAACTAGAGTCTGCCTTTTTTATTATGAGATCAAGAAACTGAGGCTCAAGGCAGTGAAATAATTTACCACGAGTCATATAGAATGACAGCAACAAAACTGGGATAGAATCCAGGTCTTTTGCATCCAGATACTGCCATAGGTTTTCCTTTGGGAAGAAAGTGCAGGAGTAAGGGAATTATTGCCCTAGGGGAGCTACCCCGTGCCTTTGTTGCCCATGGCTTCTGGACGTCAGTATCCCATGTGTTCATTTCCAGGTTGGAGCTGCCCTTTGCTCATAGGGAGGCTTCCCCAGAGAGGAAGTGATACTGACATTAGACGCTGGAGAGAATGACTCCTGTGTTCTTAATTATGAAACCTACCAACACTCCACTGTAATTAACCAACTCACTTGGGTGCAAGGAACATGGGTTGTAACATTTTTCAGCACCGATTCATGAAGCCTCTCAGGAGGCGCCTGCCTTAGTTAAAACATTACTGAGCTGCTAGAAGTCATTTGACTCTCACCACCTTCTCATTTGGCTTTCTTCTAAACAGACAGAAATAATCCAGCTCCTTTTAGGGAAGTTACTTGATATCAGACATCAACTTACTAATTTGTTCTTGCATTTCATTCCTTGCTTGAATTTAGGATTCTCATGGCTCTGCCTCTTTTACATAAGTATTCTTAGAGCTGATTTTAGCCAAAATGCCTCATTTTATAGATGAAGACTTAGAAAGGTGAAGGAACTTTTCTGCTGTTAGAATCAAAGGATGAATAGGGGAAATCTAGTCAAGTCATCATGAAATCTGTCTTGGAAGATGGCCTAAATCAGGTTGAGAGTAACCAGCAGACCTCAAAGCCATTGGGAGGTTCTACCTAAGCGAGTGAGGTGTCTACCCTAAGTATGTGATAGCAATTTGAGATTTCTTGGAGGTGAGAATGGATCAGGACCCTAAAAAACTTAGTTGGTAGCTAGGAGGTACTGGGTTTAGAATCAGGAAGACTCATCTTCATGAGTTCAAATCTAGTCTCAGACACTTCTTAGTTGTGTGACCCTGTCCAAGTCACTTAACTTTATTTTCCTCAATTTTCTCATCTGTAAAATGAGCTAGAGAAGGTAATGGCAAATCAGTATCTTTGTTAAGAAAACCCCCTAAAGGGGTAGCAAAAATCTATGAGTAAAAAAATGACTGAACAATAACTGGTCACTAGATTCATTAATCATATCAAAGAATCAAAGAGTTTTTGCTCAGCTCTGGAGTTAGTTTCAGGGCTTTGTGGCTTCATGAAGTTTTGAGGTCAAAAGCCCTTTTGGGAGACCTCCATTCATTCACCCTTTGATTATCTCATTTGTAAGGTGGACTTTTAGCTGATTGCAAGTCTCTGCTTTTTTTTTTTTTTTTTTTTCTCAAGACAAGCAGAAAAAACCAAAAGCAATCATGGTTACAGTGTTCAGGGTTGCAGTGTGTGACTGTCCTTTTCCATTCAAGACACGGTTTCCCTGGAAACTAACTTCACTAATTTCTCTTCCCAATGGGGAGCTGAAAATTACCATACAATTGAATCAACTCTGCCTAACTAGTGGGTGTGGAACTGGGCAAATTAGGTCTAAGTCCTCTGTCTCAGTTTTCTTGCTGGAGAAATTTACAAATTAGATTAGAGCTATAAAACTCCTAAAGTCTCTTGTAGCCCTAAAATTCTTTCAGTTTGTGAATCTTAATTTCTAATTTTTTTCTCAGTAATTATTGTTACTGTTCCAGAAACTGCTCTTTGATATTTTTCCCTTAAAAAGGATAGTCCTTTTAAAAATCTATAATCCTAAAACATTAAAACAGAGCAGTTAAAAAAAAAACACAGAAATCACAGTTTATATCACTCTTCAGCTCTCTTAGCCCAGTCCATTACTTCAGTATAAGATGCTGTGCCCAATTCCATTCCAAAGGATAGCTTTCCATTGGCCCTTTCTGTCTCTGGCTTGTCCAAGTCAATATTTGTCTCCTTGCCCACTATTGTATTAAGATCCAAGACCTAAAACTTTCAGTTTTTTTATGGAATCCTCAAATTTTAGAGTTAATGGGCCATCTCATCCAATTTATGCCCTAAAGAAGCCTTTTCTCTAACATATCTAAAAAATGATCAACTAACCTCTTGCTCAGAGCAGCTAGTTAGAGCAGTAGATCTGATGAGGTCAGAGTAAGTAGCCAGGATTGGCAGAGAAATCAGAAGTATTGATAAGATTACAATTCTCCCTGAGGCAAGCATGGGGATCAGATCTGCTTTACAATCCCACTCCTGTGGAGATCTTGGGTAACTTCATCTTACTGTATGTAATCAGAAAGCCAAGTTATGGCAAGCAAGTTGGCCTATACCAAAGTGTGTCTTTGTTCTCACTCCCTCCCCCATGACTCATGGTGTCTTTCTCCTTTTTATAGCTTACTAACTCTTCTAGGTTGTTAAATTCCCCTATGGATTTAGCCTGCCAGTCAATGGTGTTCTCCCACCTAATGGTATATTCCCTTTCTCCTAGTTAATTGTGAATTCCTCTGGGGAACTTGTCTTTTCCTTTGTTAACTGTTAA
The DNA here is from genome assembly GCF_016432865.1 of Antechinus flavipes. Taxonomy (NCBI): domain Eukaryota; kingdom Metazoa; phylum Chordata; class Mammalia; order Dasyuromorphia; family Dasyuridae; genus Antechinus; species Antechinus flavipes. The sequence goes on along the minus strand of NC_067398.1, from coordinate 310,834,775 downwards.
AACCCCTTTCCTTGCTAACTATAAGCTTTCCCAAATCTATTTCATGTTTACCACTCTTAGTATCTATTTTGCCTCTTCATTCTGTCTGTAACCTCTTCTCTTAAATAAAGGTCTCTTTTCACAAGGAGAAAGTCCTTATGAGTTTAACACATGTGAACTGCTACTGAACTTCATTATTTGGTGCCAAACCCCATCATTTGTGCCAACACCAAACTTCATCAGATAGAGTGCTGGACCTGAAGTCAGAAAAATTTATCTCTCCCAGTTCAGATCTGGCCTCTGACACTTATTAACTCTATGAACCTGGGCACAGGTTTGCCTCAGTTTCCTCATCTTCAAAATGAGCTGGAGAAAGAAATGGCAAATCACTCCAGTATCTTTGCCAAGAAAACCCCAAATAGGGTCATGAAGAGTCAGACATGACAAAACAACAAAAATGCCCTGAAATGGTAGCAGGCAGAACTGGAAACCAATACTGAAGATGTGGTTTAACCAAAGAATAATACAGAGGAACTATGATAATATCTATGAAGCAATGACTCTTTTAACATCTGCAACCAGAGTCACGGTAAATCTGGATCAGGAAATCCTGAGCTCAAATGAGACCTTGGATATTTACTCACTGTGTGACTATAGACAAGTCATTTAACATGTTTATCTCATTTTTTCATCTGTAGCCTGAAGAAAATAACAGGATCTAACTCCTAGTGTGGTTTCCTAAGGATAAGAGAAGACATTTGTAAAGTGTTTTGTAAACCTTAAAGAGATAGCTGTTATTATTATTAGTTTTTTTTCCCTGAGGCAATCAGTGTTAAATCATTTGCCCAAGGTCACACAACTACTAAGTGTGATCAAGTTTGAACTCAAGTTCTCCTGAATCCAGGGATGATGTTCTATCCACCTGCCATCTAGCTGCTATTTCTCCTCCTCCTCCTCCTCCTCCTCCTTCTCCTCTTTTTCCTTCTCCTCCTCCTCCTCCTCCTCCTCCCTTCTTCTTCTTCTCCTTCCTTCCTCCTTCTTCCTTCTTCCTTCTTCTTCTTCTCCTTCCTTCCTTCTTCTTCCTTCTTCCTTCTTCCTTCTCCTTATAGAGGACAGAGATTATATTAGCTTTTTTTGATTGCCACATCATCTTGAGGCAAAGTCCACTAAATCCCCAAGGCTTTTTCAGACACATTGCTGTGTCTCACTGTGTCTCCCTTGGCCTGTACTTGTGAAGTCGATTTTTGGAATCCAAATATAAGACCGTATATTTATCTTGATTGAATTTCATTTTTATAATATTCAACATAGTTCTTGGAGTTTGTTAAGATCTTTTTGTATCCTGAATCTGTGATCCATTGTGCTAGCTACCCTTCTTAAATTTGTCATGTCATTTGCAAACTTGTTAAGTATGCCATTTGTGTGTTTTCCAAATTATTAACAAAAATATTAAACAAAAATGTTAAATACACACACATATAAAAAACACTTCACTGCCAAATTGATGTAGAATTATTTAATGAATTTTCTCTCACTGAATCCCATGCCTGAAATGCTCTACCTCCTTTCTACCTCCTGACTTTTCTTAAGTCCCAGTTAAAACCCTATCTTCTATAGAAAGTCTTTCCCAGCCCTTAATTCCAGTGCCTTCTCTTTTCATAATTATTCCCTATTTATACTGTATATATCTTGTTTACATTTATTTATTGTCTCCCCCATTAGATTGTGAACTTCTTGAGGGGAAGGGATGGTCTCCAGTGCTTAGTACAGTGCCTGGCACATAGTAGTCATTTAATACATGTTTACTGAATGAATGACTGACAATCATTAATGATTGCTTTGAGTTCAGCTGTATAACAGAATACATTTCAAGAACTCAATGAAAAGCAGCTAAGATTGGAGTAATTTTCCTCTCTAAATGACAAAGACAATGATGTGTAGTGACTTTTTGTAGAATCTTTCTAGAAGGAGGGGGGAGGGAGAGAGGGGGAGAGAGAGAAACAGAGAAAAAAATGAGAGAGGAAGGGACAGAGACAGACAGAGACACACACACACACACACACACACACACACACACACAGAGAGAGAGAGAGAGAGAGAGAGAGAGAGAGAGAGAGAGAGAGAGAGAGAGAGAAAGAGATGCTGCTAAGTGTTTAACAACTGACTCAGGGAAAAAATGTGCATGACACACTTTTAAATGTATGTTTCATTATTAACATTTTATCCATTGCACTTGTAAATCTAGACATCAACAAAACAATAAATCAAATCCTGCCTTGTGACTTTTGCTGATTTCTGACCTTTAAATGCTCACAATGAAAATATAACACTTATTTCTAGTGTGAATTTGAGCTGGTTCCATTACATTTCTGGGTAGACATATACATAGAATGATTAATAGAATACTTAAGATCAATAGATAAATAGAAAGTGTATTTATTAAATAGTTACTCCATGACAGGTATTGGGGATTATAGTCTCTGCCCTGAGTGAAATTATGTTCTAATGAGGGAAGATGACACAGATGGGAACTGGAACGTAAGGGTTGAAAGATGTATAAGGTAGCTGAGAAGAGCTGTGGAATTCTGGATTTCACCAAATTAAGGTAAAAACTTGCTGATCAAAGCTCTAGGTGATACCCTGGCTGGAATCTAACGATCTCTTTATGATATGTCTTAGAGGTGGCCCAGTGTAAATCACAGATCATCCTCCTCCTCAAAAGAAGCATGATATATCTGATTGCAATTTTTCTAGGATAGTGGATGGAAGAAAGAATTATAGACTCAGAACTGGAAAGAACCTTAGTAATCATATCATACAAGGAATTGGAGGAGGTGAATTTTAGGTGGCCAAGAGTCTAGATGATCCTTAGCCTAAGAAGCTACAGAAAACTAGGTGAAAAGAGGTTTAGTGTCCCTTAAGCTATTATGCTAAAAACTGAACTGAAACTTTTGGGACACTTTGTACAAGGAGGAAGGAAAGTACATGGCCCATATTTCCATTCCTTTGAGGATATTTAGGCCACCAATGAGATATTTTAGACAGGCTGTTAATCCAAATGAACATCAGATGCTCTTAGTTGGGAAGCTGAGTCACCTGGAATGTTGCCTCTAATTATTTTTAATTGTAAGCAGACAGTTCTTTTAAATGGGGAATAGGTCATGAAAGCAGAGCATACATAAAACAGAATTTAGTGTTATAATGAAATGCAACTTACAACAAAATTAATCTAACACAGTTCATGATATGAATAAAATTGTTATTGCACATTTATTACACGTATTTGGTAAACTATTCACGTAAAACACTATAATTAGTAGCACTTTCTGTAATAAAAGGAATATTTCCTGAAGATGGTTATGTCAAGGAAGGAAGAAAGAAAGAATTGGACAGAAGACCAATTAGTAACTTATCAGTATCCTCTGCCCCTGGGGGCCTTCTGAATTGAAGGGCAGAGTAGATCTCTTCACAGAACTCCATTTAAATAGGGTTCTTTGGTCAGGGGTCTATTCATTCCCTACCCACTGCATTCCTTTAGATGTGGCCATAATGTCCCCTGTAGATACTTTCCTTTCTTCCTATCATTTTAAGATTCCTTTGTGTGTAGTTTTTTCCCATTTGACTATAAGCTTCTTGAAGGCAGAGACTCTCCCCTCTTCCCCCCTTATATTTGTATTCCCGGAACAAGGCCTGGCATATATTGGGAAATGAACAAATATTTTTTACACATTAATGTGGATTAATAAGTTTGCTTTCCTGAACACTTAGATGAACTGGGATAAGCTCTGTGAGGCAGCTCATTCATTATGTTATGAGGATTGTCCAGGAGTTCAAGATATAGGAGGTAAAGCAATTTCTTATTCTCCAGTCCTTTTATGAAATTCTCACCTGTATGAGTTTTCACTGGTAGAGAAGTTCACCTTCTTGTGTTTGGCTTGTGAATTTTTTTTTTTTTACTACATTTCTACTCTATCCCATCCCTATTTCCCATTCCAAAAAACTTCAATGGGCTATGTTTCTAGATTTCCAGATCAAGTTTCATTTGATATCTTTGAGGTTAAGTCATTCCTCTCTAAAAAAACCTTTTTTTCTCCCCTCCAAATCCCACTGCAGAAATTATCTAAAAATGAACTCAGATCATGCACATTCTTGTAAGCTACATTCAGTCTGAGAGGGAATGGAAGCTTTCCATGACTTAAAAGTTTTATCCATTTCCTTACCTGCTCTCCAGATTTGGGGACAGCCCTCTTTTGAGTGGATATTAACAGAAATGTACTAGAGCCATTACATCTATAATATCTCAGGAGCTGATTGTTCAATTTTCAATGTGAGCTTTTATCTTTCAGAAATCTGTAACTCCTACAAATCAGGGAATAATTTTAGTTAATTGTCTAGACTTAAGAAAATGATGGAGAGAATATTAACAATATGGACTTAACTTTAAAATGGGCCATGCATTTTCAGAAAGCTGGTTGTTAAATACTGCCTAGCATACCTCCAGATATTACTTTATGTTTACTGACTACATTTTGATGAGTATGTGTTTCTGGGCTGTAATTAGAATGATGCCTTCTGTATTCTCTATCAATGAATGTGAAGGAATATATTGATTTTAGTGGGCCCATACCTAGCCCCTGGATTCTAGGAGAAACCTGGCAACTGGTAAGGGAAAATCTCATCTAGCTACAGAAATAGAGGTGATTTTCCTGGCAAACTGAAGCCAGGAAAGGCTCACTATGAAGATGGCTATGTCAGGGATAATTTGGGCTAAGGGAGCTGTCCAGGAAGGGGTGCTTAGATTCTGAGAAAACAGGCACAGTTGTGCTTTCTTGATGTCTGGGAGAGCTCTAGGAAACCTCAGCCTAGATCAGTACTAGAAGCAAGAAAACTAGATTAAAAAGATGGATTTCCTAGGGATCTAGGGAGAGGACCTAGATTACTAACTGTTTTGGGTCTATTTACCTGTAGACTAAATCATCCAGCATTGAGCATCTTTGAGAAAGATCCATTTTTTAAATTGAATAAAGCTGGACTCTCCATTAACGTCATGTCCTTTTGATTTCTGATGGAATTCTAATTTTCACCCTTATATGTTCTCATATGCCTCCCAAAATCACCTTCTAGACAACTGTCTCCAAAACAGGTTGCTCTTAAAGACCAAGTAGTGATGAGGACAGATGCTCATGGCAGATTTAAAAAAAAAAGTAATATAGTTCAAGTCAAAGCCTTGGATCATGGCAGCAAAGAAAAGAACACTAATGTTTCACCCAGTCTCATTTATCCTATCTTTTAAAATATTCTTAAAGGAAAACTGGCCTCGGCCCCAGGAACTCACAGTGATGGTTGTGCATCAGGACTTCCTGAAGCAGATAAGTTTTCTGGGTTGTGATGACTCCATTGTCCCTGATGCTGCGCTATCATCATTAAAAAGACAAATTGGGCATGGAAGAGAATGAGAAATGGAACCATTTACTTTTTTTTTTTAACATTGAATGAAAAAGTTCTTAATCTCTAAGAAAAATGACACTTTCAACTAGAAAAAAAAACAGGTGCACACATATAATCTATTTTAAAAGAGAAGGTTTGGGGAGATAAATCTTAATGGACTCCATGGGGACCCTGAAATTCTGATTCTGGTTTATAGAAGGAATTTGAAATTTTAATATGAAGAAAATGGGTAGCCACCCAAGGTCAGCATCTGAAGTATCCAAATTCAGTGGAGCAGGCAAGAGTCAAGTAGGCAGTAGGATGATATGTTTTCTAGGCTGGCTGAGGGATACGTCAGAAAGTTGAAACAGAGATGATGAAGCACAGAAACTTTAACTATTAGGGGCCTGGTATGGTATGGCACAACTATCAAAAATATCCTTATTTAATCTTTATTTGTATTAATAGAAGTTTAATTTTCAGAACAAGTGAGATGATAGTTCTATTGTACTCTGCCTCAGTCAGACCACCTTCAAAATATTGTGTTCAGCTCTGGGTATTACATTTCAAGAGTGATTTTGACAAATTGCAGTATGTATATTGTGGTGAAGAGTTTGGGGACTGCTATATGAAGAATATGGAAATGTTAATTCTAGAGAAAACTTTAAAAGAATTTTTTACTACTGCTTTGTCTACCAATGAATGTCTTTAAGTAGGAGAGAAGTGACAGAGAAATGGTTAATGGGAAATTGAAATCCCAAATAAGTGAAGAGACAAAAAAAGAACATATACTTATAGTGGGTATTATTACCAGGATCAGGCAAACTAAGGCCAGGATCCCAGATGATTATCAAACTGCTATGGCAGAACTTTGAGAAATTGTGGAGACTGGGAGAGCTGCCAATGGACAGGAGATAGAACAATACAGTTTTGGTTTTGACAAAAGCTCAGAAGCTAATTGCTTTAAGTGATAGACCATTGAATTTGATCTTAACCTTAATTTCCTTACAGAGACTTAGACTCAGCTGAAAGAGGTCTTAGATGTCATTGCGTTTAACCTCTTCATTTTTACAGATGAGGAAACTGAGGTCTAGATTGGTAAAGAGATTTGTCCAAAGCCACATACCTAGGATATGTCACAACCTCTCTGGGACTCAGTTTCCTTAACTATTACACGATAGAATTCAATAGTATGGCTTCTGAAGTTCCTTCCAGTTGTAAATCTATGATTCCATGATATTATGACCACCACAATATTCAAAGGATCAAAGTTTTATCTCACTCAAACGCATTGAAAAGAGGAATTGTGGGAGCCAAGAGGTTGAAGCTGGTGATGGCTTATGAGTTAAAAAGTGATGCCATCAAGGAGATATATGATCAGAGAAGGAGGTGGGCCATAGCTGAATGCTGTCCTTGCACCCATGAAATATGAAAAGAATGAGAGAAAAAGCATTCTGGGTATACTTCTATAGAAGGCCTATGGGAGAACATAATAATAATGATGGCAATGATAAAAGCTAGCATTTAAATAATGTTTTAAAAGGATTTTACAAGTACGAATCTCATTTGATCCTCACAGCAATTTTGGGAGGTTAAATACTTTGCTAATCTCTGTTTCACAAATGAGTCAATTAAGGCAGACTAGGGTTAACTGACTTGCTTAGGAGCATATAGCTGATAAGTGCCCAAGGCTAGATTGGAACTCAAGTCTCCCAAACTCTAAGTTGCAGGTTTTTGCCCCTGTACTATGTAGTTGTCTCCTAGAACATAGGTGAGAATCATTAGTATAGAAAGGTATTGATGAGCTGTACTTTACATCAGCTGAGGGAATACCCATATAGCTACAGTTCTTTGGGAGTTGTGATGTATAAAGTGCTCTCTACACACTCTAGCAAAATAGATTTTGCTCTCTGGTACAGCATATACGCAGCTCTGTGGGCAAGAGATTCCCAGGAAAAACAAAGGAAAAGAACCATGAAATAAGGGGTTCAGTTTCTGAAGTAGACTCTACAAATCCCTGATTCTACTGAATGGTGTCAGTACCAGTCACCCAGCCTTCTAGATCCATTCCATTAGAGCTACTTATTCATGAGAATGGACTGCAAGGGGATGAGTTTTTTGGGGGGTCAGGCTTTTCCCAGAGTCAAAGGAAATAGTATTGATGCAAATAGTTCTCTTTACTTGTCTTGGAGAAGAGGGGCTTTTTCCTAATGTTTTGTTGAGTGTGTGGGGACTAGGGGATGGTGATAGTAATTGGAATCATTGGACTCTTGAGTCAGAGCTGAAAAGGACCTTAGAGATCATCCTCACATAAGAAAAAATAGGTTCAGAAAGGGTGGGTAATTTTTCTAATGCTCACTGGTAGATGGGATTTGAATCAAAGTTATTGACTAAGTACAACATCCTTATTATTAAGTAAGCCTCCATTGCCCTTACTCTGCTCCCCACTAAGAAGTATCTAATTTATGGAAGGTACCTGAACTGAACTTTACTTGCACGGTGGCAATGTAGAAGGCTGTCTATCAGGACTTCTCAGTAGCCTAGAAACAGTGAGAGAGGCAGATGTCATTGTTATGAACCTCACAATGGGAATGGAGTTGAAATACTCTGGCCTGGACAGCTGAGCCGTGTATCCAACAAACTGCTGCTCAGCCCTGCCTATCCATGGTTTGGGGAGTTTCCATCTCAATCTAACAGTCATTAATCTTTGTCTCTTCCCAAGGTTCTACGCAGTGTCTCAGGATAATGCCATACTCGACTTTAGGGGCTAATGCTCACAGGATAATAAATGTGGAAGCTGTAAGTGATGAGAAGTCTCATCTTCTTGTCCTAAAGCCGCATAGTTTGGCCACTTTCCAGGGAGACTGGAAAACCAGGAATAGAAAAACAAAGTTTCTGGCTAGAAGCTGGGGAGATGGAAGTTACAAAGCCTTGCTCCTGGCTTTCTTCCCCTATATCTCTAAAAGACATGAGTAAGCACTCTCTCCCCCTTCACTCCCATCACTTCTGATTTACCTGTCTTGTGAGACTGGTTCCTATAAGATGTTGTCTGCTTTGGAATAGGCAGGCAACAGCAGCTCTGGATTCCACAAGAGCTGAGATGGGAGTTTTCAATAAAATGCAAATAAGTACTTGCATGGGTATTGCTATTTGGAAGTGATACTGGATTTTGGCTTCAGAAGGATTTGTAATTACAAAACACTCTACCTTCAGACAATTGCCATCCTCTGTGGCAGTAATAACATGCAAATACAACTCAGAGAATTCATTTAATTCAGCATACACTTATTAAGCCTCTAGCATGTTGCTAAGAGAGATACAAAAAGGAGAAAAATAAAATAGAACCTGCCCTCAGCAAGTTTATAACTTGAGAAATGGAATAGGTATATAAAGTAAGGAATGTAATACAAATAAAATAACGATTACATGCAAAGAGAGATCAAAGTAATGAGAGAAATATTCAAGGGGAAAGGGTGACTTTTATCTGGGGTTGGGGGGGGCATGATAGAAATTATTGTGTTAAAGCAATTCTTGAGTTGGGTCTTGAAAGAGGATAAAGATTACAATAGTACAGTGGTTCTCAAAATGTGGTCTAGTAGTCCCTGTTTTCATAATCATATTAAAATTTTAATTTTTAATTTAGTCTCTGAAAACATGGTTCCAATTCTGAGCATCTCAAAAAAGCAGTTCTGGCTCTTGCCTTTTTCCAGAAAAACCCCAGGTATGTCAGCGTCTGGCTCACTCTACTTTTCCTAATGGGATCATCAATTCCTCTGCAAGCACTCAAACTAACAAAACATTGTATAGAGAACAAAACTGAATTTAACACAAAACAGAGAATATGATTGTCCTCTGTTTCTTTAAGTCTCCTAGACTGTCGGGAAGAATTTATCATCTTTGCTTCTTTATGGGATCTCAATACTCCCCTCATCAGGCTTTACCTCTTATTGGATCTCTCTAATGTAAATGATTTATCATATCAAAAAGTTTCCTTCTCAGGTGAATGTAATTCCCCACTGCAACCATCTCTCCTTTTGCTTCAGTTCTCTACTGAGATGTTCTTTGTTGAAATTCTGCCCCTCCTTGACTGATGTATTTATTGAGCATCTCTTTCTCTAGGAAGTCATATGTAATGGAAGTGACATACAGGCTTTAAAAGAAGGAAATGGACTAACTAGATAATAATAATAACTCCTACTCATATAATGCTTTATGCTTACAATGTACTTACATATATTCTCCATCTCTATCCCATCTGTAAACCTATCCATTTGTGGGTTTTTAGGCAGAAATTTTGCTAACGGGCTTAGAAGCCTTAAGATGCAGTGAGCTTCCTGGGAACGGGAATCTTTAGGGTTTCCTAAGGGAAAGAGGTCACTAGGAGTCACTGTGTGCTATGCATTTCCTGACATCTTGTGTTTGATTTTGCAGGGTTATAAATTAGAGCGTAATTGGGCCAGCAAAGTCCCATTCCCAGCATCCACTCTATTTCTTGATGCTTTGACCTTACATAGCATGTTATGATTCACCTTGTACTCAGCTGGGCTCATTACGTGTTTGGTCAGCTTTACACAACATGGGCTTCTGCCCACTTTGTTCTATCAAGAGTTCCAATTTGCAGGGTCGGAACCATCTTTTTAAGATTGGCCTTCCCTGCTGAGGCAGTTAATTTTTACTCCGCTCTAATCACTGTGGTTTCTGTGTGTTGCCGAGTTTGTTTTTTGCATGTGTCCTTGGCAGGATTGGGAGATGAGACCACGTTGCAACTTAACCAATGGATAAAACATAGATACTGTCCCTTTAAGCTGGAAGAGTCACAGATGATCTTGGATAATCTGAACCCAGGTCCACATAGGGGATGGACCTTGCTTGGCTAAAATAAGAACTCACCCGACTCTGCTTCAAGAAACAACCTTGGGATTCTCAGGATTCAGGAACAGATAATAGGATCATAGATTTGGAGCTAGAAAGGATCTTAGTGGTCATCCAGTTTCAGCTCCTCTTTATTCCATTTCATTTGTTTATAAATATTTAAACTCTCTCCCTTCAACCTCTAAATTTGGAAGAAAGAGAAAAACAAAATCTTCCTAAGAAATATATCTTCTCATGAGCTAACTGAAAATAGTGGATTCTATAATTTGAAATCTGGCAATTAATAGCCTTTGGAAATATTGAGATTTTGAATGAAAGCATTTGTGATTGTAAATCCAGATTTGGTTTTTATCCTAAAATGAAATTGTAATCTAATTATAATTTAAAAAAAGAAATATGACTTCTCAAGTAATTCAACTTTCCACATTTTTGTGTGTAAATATATATGTGTCTCATTTTGAATTTATCACCTTCATTTTACCTATGAGGAAACAGAAACCTAGAGACATTAAGTAATTTAGCTCCAGGTCACACAGGTAGTAAATGGCAGAGCTGGACTTTGAACCCAGGTTCCCTGCATATAAATCTAATACTTTTTCTGTGTCTTCACAAAGCTTTCTTAAATAGAAAAATCCTTTTAGAATAAGGAGTGGACTACATAGTCTCCAAAGTCCTTCTGTTTCTAAATCTATGATCTTGTTATTTCATCAAACGAAATGATAATAAAGTAAGTTGATTTAGACTTGATGAAATGACCAAACTCCCCAGGATGGAGTTCTTTCACAGAATGCCCCCATATATTTGTGTCTGGTGGTAGCCATCTCTAGGCAGGGGGTAGGAAGAAGGGAAGGAAAAAAAGGGAAAAAAGAAATTTATATGATAACCTTTTTATAAAAGGAATAGTAAGTTGTATATAGTAGATTTTCAGTTTTACGTGTAATCGTCTTTTTTTCTTGTGTTATGGAAATATTTATTTCATAAATTACAAATAAAATAAATACAAAATTTTAAAAAAGAATATCTCTGGGGAACTTGTGTTTGGACCTATTCTTTTCAATATATTTATCATTGACATTGATGAAGACATATGTCATATGTTGATCAGATTTGTAGATGATCAGAAACTGGGGCAGCTAAGACAATGGTTGATAGAATCAGCATATCTGAAGGTCTCACTAAGCTAGAATGATGGACTGAATCTAATAATATAAAACTTAATAGGGATAAATGTAAAGTTCTATATATGGGCTCACAAAATTGACTTCGGAAGTGCAGGATGGAGGCATTATGATTGGGGTATAATTCCTGGAGGGGGAAAAAAGACATGGGATTTTAGTGGACTGCAAACTCAATATAAATCAGAGTAACATCAGTTCCTCCATCCCCACAACACATTAAAAAATAGGCTTCATTAATAGAAAAAAAGGGGGTCCAAAATAAGGTCCAAATAAGGTAGGTCTTTTATATTTTGCCCTGATCAGACAACATCTGGAGGATTGTGTTCACTTCTGGACATCACATGTCAGGAAGGACATTAATAAACTGAAGCATGTTCTGTGAGAGGTGACTTGGGTAGTAAAGGGATTGGAAACCTGGTCATATAAAGATTGGTTAGAGAAAATGAAAGCATTCTGGATGAGTGAAGGTACTGGGATAACTGTCTTTAAATATTTTTAGGGTTGTTATGCGGTGAAGGGATCAATCTTGGTTTGCTTGGGCAAAACCAGGAGCAACAAATAGAAATTTCAGAGGCAGATTTTAGTTCCATGTCAGGAAATTAAAGGGGCAGCTAGTTGTTATGTAGTGCTTAGAGTGTCAGATCTTGAGTCAGCAAGACTCATCTTCCCGAGTTCAAATCCGACCTCAGTTGTGTGACTGGGGAAGCCACTTCAGCTTGTTTTCCTCAGTTTCCTCATTTGTAAAATAATCTGGAGAAGGAAATGTCAAACCACTCCAGTCAAGGAAATCCCAAATAGTGTCCCAAACAGTTGGACATAACTGAAACAACTAAACAACAGCAAATGAGAACTGTCAAAAAGTGGAATGGATTGAGTTGGGGGAGATGAGCTCCCCTCCTCCTGTCTCCTTATAAAGTTTTTCACTTGAAAGGGAAATGGCCACTTGTCATGGATGTTGCATGCTTAAATAGGGTTTGTACAAGATGACTACTAGAGTCATTTTCAAGTTGGAGGTTCTTTGATATTAATACAGAATGCTATATCTATCCCTTTTCTTCATTTTTGGGAAGATGTGTGAGTAGGACCAATATGGTGGGGGTTGGGAATGGTAAAAGCTTTCTCTTTCCAACCGGGGTGAAAATAAATGGAAATGAAATCATGCAGCTCTGGGATCAACTACTGAGCACCATGTGTTGGTTTCTTAATATTGCATATACCACAACACTATTTGTCCATTTGAAATCCAATTTGCTAGATGTGTAAACAGACAGTGCTTTAATCAAAGCTGTCTGAGGGTAAACACACATTCATCTCCTTGACTATGCCCTAAGCAAACGGAGACCATGAAGCCAGAAAAATAACCCCACACCATGTCTTGTGCTCAGTTGCCTTTTCCAGTAAGCTCTTTGCTATGGTTTCAAAGGCCCTTCGGATATATTTACCCAGTGGACTTGGTGGGGGAAGGAAAAGTAAATGAGTCTGCATTACAATTAAGGTCTTTGCTGGATGATTTGGTGGAGGAGGATTTTCCCTTCAGCTTTCTAATCGAGCTCTGCTATTACCTTACTATTAGTTTTAACTCTCCAGTTTAATCTGAGATACCGATTCATCTTTCACAGGTTTGAATAAAGATTCGATTGAGGGGGAGTCAGTGTGGGTGGAAAATGTCCTGAACTAAGCATCAGAATACCTGAGCAATAGAGCAGGCTGTTTCACTAGCCAACTGGTACCTTTACTAACTACTTTGTGCTCTGTTCACGTCTGTTTGTAAAGAAGGTTCTATATGGCTCAGAATCTTACTGGTGATTTCATTGGTATAGGATAGGGTTTCTTAAACTTTTTCCACTCATGACCCTTTTTCTCACAAGAAATTTTTACACCATCCCAGGTATATATAAGTTTACAAATCAAACATTTACTGATAATAAATCACAAAGAAAATTATTTTAAAAACAATTCTTTGGTATACATGTGATTTTTACCATTTATTAAAGATAAAAGCAATTTGTAGCTAATGAGTGGGATGGGTTTGTTTATTTCTACATCAAAAATTAAATCTTGGCAGAATATTTGATACTTTTTACTGTTGCCAAAATTTTCGGACTTCCATATTCGGTTATGTGTTCCCTAGGGTTCATGATCCACAGTTTAAGAAACATTGGTATAGGGAATCCCAGGGTGATGAAACTCTATCTCCTAATGTTGGTCAGCATATTCTTCACAATTTATAGTTCTATACTATGGCACTGAGGGGTTAAATAATATGTCCAAGGCTACAGAACCAACAAAAAGTAGGAACTGAACTCAGATTTTCTTGGTTTTGAGGCTGGTGTTTTATACACTACACCATGTTGAGTCTTATTTCTATATTTGATTTCCATCTCTGTCTCTATGTTCTTACCTCTTCTTTATCTCTCTAGTCTCTATTTATTTAACTCTGCCTTTACCTTTATTTCTCTCTCTGTGAATCTTTCTGTCTTTATTTCTTTTTATCTCTCTGTTTCTATGTATCTGTCTCTTATATGTATCATAGGCCAGTCTGGCTTATCCCAAAGCAAGTTTGCCAAATAAACCTCTTTAGGCCAAGAGGAAAAGACCTGAAGCAATGAGTGCATAAGCCAGCACAGCAACCCTGGAAAAAGAAGTGAGGTAAGATGACAAGACGGCCCTGTCCCAGAGATCCATCTCCTATACCTATAGTTATTTTTCTTCAATAAAACTGGCCAGGAGCTATTGAATTAAGCCAAGGTGGGTCAAAGGAAGTTGTCTGTATGTCTAAAGCAATAGTGGGATGGGATTAACTCAAAGAGGAATCAGCATCCAGATTATTGACTATTTCTGAGGAAAAAACACAGACCAGCCCTGGGTGCCCAGTCTTGAACTTCTCAACTGAATGGGTTTTATCTAGGAGGCCATGAGTAGAAAAAGCTATAAATGGTAGGTGTGTACAAGTTCATGTTAAATCCTTTAGAAGGTTGCTGAATTTAAATATTTGAACTATTATTTCCAGGAATTTTGGAGTTTGAGGTGTGCATGTAGATTTGATTGCTTTGGTCTAGGTCAGAAGTCCTTAACCTCTTTAACCTTTAATTCTTTAATCAATCAGTAAACATTTATTAAATATCTTCTATGTTCTAGGCACTAATGCTAATTGGTAAAGTAAGCCAAAAGACAGTTCTTGCTTTCAAGGAGTGATCAGTTTAATGAACCCCTCTTTAGGTCATGGATACCTTTGGGAGGGATCAATTCTATAAACCATTTCCCGAATAATTTTTAAAAATGCATAAAACATGGATACATGGGATTACAAAGGAGATCAATTATATTGAAATATAGTTATGTACCTAGCTTTCTTTCTTTCTATCTGTCAACAAATTTATGGACCCCTTTTAAATCTATTCCAGATTAAGAATAGCTTAGGCAACTAAATGGAGAAATGCATGGAATATTGGATTTATATATTGGATTCTGGTCTCAGATACTTACCAGCTATGTGGCCCTGAGCAAAACACTTCACCTTTAATTTTAATCAGTTTCTTCATCTATAAAATGGGGATAATAATAGCATCTACTTCACCAGATTATTGTGAGGAGCAAATGAGATAGCATATTGAAAAGTTTTGACAATTTGGCTGTATAAATATTAGCTATCATTAAGAATCCCTGGAGAAGAACTCTTTGGAGAAGCTATATTCTCATGTGGTAGTTTTTCTAATATATTTGAGTATTCCTTTTATGTCTGTGATAATGAGTAAAGTACTATATAAGGTCAAGCAATGCTCCTCTGGTTTGTTTCATTTTGCCTTGTGATTGGGTCCATTAAAATGCAGCAGAAAGGAAGAAGGCAGAAGTTCTTGGGGATGCTGGCAGAAACAAGATTCAAATAAATACTTTTAAACCAAAGAAGTAAACATTGCCACTTTTAAAAGGGTGAAGCTAGATGTGCTGGGGAGGTGGCAATCCCCTTTTGCCCAAGTCAACTACACTTGAGTGAGTGAAGGAATTTTAGTACCTTAATTCTCATCACTGAAAGGGGTCAATTAATAATAATAAAATATAATTTACTGGGTAACAGTGTCCTTTGGTGGTTAAATGTAAAATTGGGATAATAATACCTTCCCTGCTTATTTTATCAGAAGTTGGAAGAATAAGTGAGAAATCAGTGTCACAGCCAGAAAGGATGAGATTATCCCTCTAAGCCTTATGTCAGGAAATTCAGGTCTACTCAGGTGTCTTGCCATTTGCCCTATTATCTTTGCCTTTTCATTTCCATTCAGAATCATAAAACTCTATACCTAAATTCAACATATCATGCCCTACTCTCCTCAGGGAAATTAATTCATTCAGTTTTTGGACTCTATGTGGTGCTTGGTTTTGTTCTAATTGGTGAGATTAGAATATAAACCTGCTGATGGCAGGGATGGCAGTGATTATCTCACTTTTATATTTGTATCTCACAATATTCGGCACACAGTAGCTAATAATCAAATGATTTTCTCATTCAATTCATATCTGGTAACTTCCAGTAGAGTATGGATGAGGAAATTACAACTCTGAGATTTAATGACTTGTCCATAGTTATAAAGCTGATGAGTGAGAGAGCCCAGACTTGAATCCAGGTCTTTGGGGACCCTGCCCAGTGCTCCTTCCACTGCACCACATTGTTTCTAGATGTCGCAGTCCTTTGAAATGTTTAATCCACTCTATGGGCCATACTTTCCCATGTTCAGAAAGGCAACTTATGGGAAAACAGTTTTGCTGCAAAGATCTCTATAGAAAAGCCACTCCAAAGGTAATTCACTGAGCTAACAAAAGACAGCATCCTGTAGTATACAGAATTCTGCCCTTGAAGTTTGGCACGGGGCCAGAGTCTGCCATGGATATTAGTCCACTGTGAGACTCTGGGCAAAAATAGTTGAACTTTTCAAGTATTAGTTTCCTGATTTGTAAGATGAGGCAGTGGGGCTATGAAGACTATAATCCTTGCTAGTTCTACATTTATGATCCTGGGAATTGTCTGCTCCTCCTCCCTCCCAATGTAAGTACCCACATTCACCAGTCAAGTGATAGAACCATTAGTTGACATTTGCTATGTTCATGACCTTATATTTCTAGTTCAGGTTCTTAGCTTTTCTCCCTTAAACTCTTGTATTAAGCTTCCTCATTGACTTTGCTGCCGTTAGTCTGTCATCTCTCCAATCGCCTTTGCCCATGTAATCTTCTTGATACACTACCCTGCTATAAAGTGATATATCTTTTGGAGGTCCTAGTGTCTAGCACGGTAGCTTACATACATACAACAGGAACTTAATCAATGTTTGTTGACTTGAATACTGAGTGTGTTGCTCTCACTTCTCTTCACCTTGTGAATTGGTCCTTCATTGCCTGGGCAAAAACAGCAAGCTATCTTCTTACACAGTAAACTTGACACTTGGTTAAAAAGATGTCATTTTATTGTGTGCAAAATTCAAGTAGGCTCTTCTATTGGAAAGAACAGCTGGGGCTGAAGTATTGAGCAGCCTTGTTTCAACATATGAGAATTTCACTATTATAGATGAAGAATTTCAATATTAGAGTATTATTCAGTCATTTTTTAGTTGTGTCTGACTTTTTATGACCCAATTTGAGTTGCCTTTTTTTTTTTTTAGCAGAGATCCTGAAGTGTTTTAGAATTTCCTTTTCTAGCTCATTTTGCAGATGAGAAAAGTGAGGGAAACAGGATTGAGTGACTTGTCTAGGGTCAAGTCCGACCTAGTATTTTATCCACTTTATCACCTGAGTACTCTATATTATAGTGTTAGGCTTTCCTAAAATGTGAAGGGGCAGCTAAATAGCACAGAAGCACCAGGCTTAGAGTCAAAAAAACCTCATCTCCCTGAGTTCAAATCTGGCCTCAGACATTTACCAGCTGTGTGAGTCTAGGCAAGTCATTGAGCAATCCTGGCAACCCTATTTGTCTATAAAATGAGAAGGAAATGGCAAACCACTCCAGTATTTCTGCTAACCCTTCCCCCAACAAAAAACACCACCACCAAAAACCTAAATTGGGTTAAACATGACTAAAAAAATGACTGAACAACAACAATAAAACATGAAAAGTTCTTCATCACTCAGGAGAACCTATTAAAACATAGCTATCAAGCAATCTTCATCTTTTCATTGAGATGATAATCTCTTCAAACCTTTTCATTTTTAGTCCTCCTATCCTGAGCCAGGTTGCTATGGTGGGCTGGATTTGTAAAAATAAAATAAAATAAAATAAAACAAAATAAAAAACAAAAAACAAAACCTGAGTTCAAATTTCACTTCTGAAACTTACTATTTATATTATTTCAGGCAAATGATTCAATTTGCCAGAACTTCTATTTCCTCATCTGTCCTACGAGGCAGGTAGACTAGATAATCTCAGAAGTTCCTTCCAATTTTAGTCTCTGTTACTCAGTTATCCTACCTTGTCTTATCCTATCCTTCTGTCTGTTGAATAAAAAAATTGCTTCAAGTAGAAAACAGTAGAATAAAAAAATCATTGTGAATGACTTGAATTCCAAATACTGTACATAAAAGGGATGTTGGGAACAATGACCTCTTAAAGTTTCTTTCAGCTCTGATTTTGTGATCCATTCTTCAAGACTTAGTTCAAGATTCATGTCTTTCATTAAGCTTTATCTGATACCCCTAACCTTATTAAAAGAATTTTTCTATGCACTGAGTTATCAAAGCACATTATTCAAATCTCTTCTAGGCGCTTACTATTTTAATTGATTAATTTGCTAGTTTAATTTATATGATATCTAATGATAGCCATCTCTAGGGTGGGGAAAGGAGGTTTAAAAAGTTATATGGTAATTTTGTTAAAGGAATAGTAAGTTGCACATAATAAATCTATGCTTCACATACAACCCTCTTTTTTCTCTATTCCACTTTGTTAAGGAAATGCTTGCGCTATTTCTTGTTTAGAATAAAAAAATTAAAATTTATAAAAATTGTATGATTGCTATTTTTGTATTTGTTTTCTCTCTTCATCTGGACTATAAGTTCCTAGAGGGAAGGTATACTATATTATCCATCTTTATATCCCTCTCATTACCTGTAACAAAGCCTTATACATAGCTAACTCAAGCCAATTTCTTTATTTTCCAAATGAGCAAACTGAGGCTCAGAGAGAACAAATGACTTGTTTAAGCTTATACAGCATGGAATGGGCTAAAAACCCTGGTCTCCCTGCTCCTATTTTGGTGCTTTTCCACTATAGCTTGCTTTCCTCTTCAGTAAGTACCCAATAAATGTTTGCTGGAAGGAATTGGGTTGAATCAGGTTTATGCCATGTCAGCCCTCCCACAGTTGGAGTCTGTGTCCTTGGAGGGTCATTTCAGATATGGTCTCTCCAAAAGCAGCACTATCAAGAGAAATCAAGGAAAGGTAGCAGGTCAGGCTGCAGTAGGTGCTTAGGGGGTAAAAGGGTCTTTTTCCCTGAGCAGAAGCAGGGACTGTACCCCAGCCCTTTAGAAATTTGCAGACTGAACCCAGTGTTTCAGACAGGAAGAGAGACACATTCCATCTGGGCTCATAATGAGTTGTGAGAAAATCGAAACCTGTCTGCAGAGTTCCCTTTAACTACCTTGCCTTTCCTTGATTAATTTTCACATCTCTGTTAACACTTGTTTTCATACTGGTAGCTGGTCATTCATTTGAGAGGTGACAGGTCTTCAGCTGAAGCAGATAATTCTGCTGAGGAAAAATCTCTGCCGGTTTAGGGTGCTTAAGCACCATCTGTGGGCAGTACAGAGGCCAGGGTGGGTGTATGGCCCCAGCTCCTGCCTTTTTGAACTTGGGAAGTTGCTGGAAGAGGAAGATGAGAGCGTGTCAGGTTGTTTAAGCACTCATTTCCCCTTCTGCTTCTTCCACTCTGTCTTCATCTTAACTTCTTCCTTTCAGAGCTGTCATATTCTTTCTGTCCCCTCAGCCTCTTATCACCACCCTCTTGGGTTAATCAGTAGCCTAATGAGTTTTTTCCTTCTCTGCCTTTCCTGCTTCTAATTCATTCTCCAGAAACCCCCCCCCCCCAAAAAAAAAAACTTTCTTATAAACAGATCTGATCACATCACTCCTCTGCTCAAAAGTCTCTAGTGGCTCACTATTGCTTAATGCATAAAGGTTTCTCATATGACTCTATCCACATGTTCTACGTTTTAGCCAGACTGGACAAATCTCTATTCCTAGACACAGTCTGTGTTGTCATGACTCTATGTTCTATTAGGAAATGTTCTGAGGGGTGAAAGACTAGTTGCCTTCCCTTCACTGTCTTAAAGTTCCATTCCTGTACCAGTCCCTCTAGCCATTGTTTGGATGCTTTTCATTTCTATCACTTTACCAAACTACCCTCATATGGGTTTGTGTCCACATGAAAACAGATAAAATCACCAAAAATATGTATCTATAGAGGAAACAAGAATGTTAACAAAAAGCTATAAGTACTTTATATTCCCAAGCTTACAAATTCTACTTATTCTTCTTAGGCTATCACCACTAGCTATGCTACTTCCCTGATCATCTACCATGACATTGCCAGGTCTATAGATATCTATTGTCTCATCACCTCCTCAATAGCAGCAATCCTTCCTTGGATGCTCTATCCTCTCACCTTGCCTCCAAGCTTTGAATTTGACCTACTAGGTTTATAATCCGTGGCATAATGCATCCAATCATTATACTCTACCTTTATCTCATCATCCCCTGGGTACCCATATCTCCATTGTCTAGTCTCAATATCAGGGATGGGTACTGGACCCAGTACCCATTGATTCAGGGAACTCCCAGTGCAGTTCAGTATCTTCTCTGCAACTTAATGGTCTCAGAGAGTTGTCTAGAACATTGAAAATTTAAGTCACCTGCCTAGGGTCACACAATCATAATATAGCAGAGCTGAGTATCAGTATATTATAAATAAAATATGCAAAGTCTATAATAATAATGCTAATATAGTAAAACTATGTTACTCTTATAGTAATATTCTAATATATTTCTCTGCTCCAGTAATTTCATCCCTTAAGTTTCCAAACAGACTTTGGTTTTTCATACATTGCATAGTAAATAGGCATAAATGGTAAGCTCTATATCTGGGTAATAAGGTGCAATGGTAATGAATGGAGCACTTGAATTGGAATCAAGATCTGGTCTCGAATCTCACACTTTTGTTTTCTGAATCTCAATTCCCTCATCTATAAAATGAGAATGTTGAATTCAGTAACTTTTAAGGATCCTTCCAACTCTCAATCTATGATGTGATCTAACCTCACAGGGCTATTATTGTGAGGAACAAATGAGACAATGTGTGTCAAATGCTTTGCAATCCTTAGAAAGCTAAATACATTTGAGCCTAGTATAGTCTGTGACCACCATTGAATAGGAGGGTTTTGTTTCTGTTTTGTTTTTATTCTGAACTTAACAAACACCTAAACAAATAGGCATTTCCATATACATAGTAGAACAAGGAGAATTGTACATGAAACTGCATTTCTCTATTGTAAATGACTTACTTTTATTTTTAAATTGTTAACAAGTTCAGCCTTTAGGTTTCAAAGCTGTCCTGATGGTCTTTGCTTCTTTCTTGTCTTTCATCTTTTCTCTCCTCTGAATTTTTATAAACTATGGCCCTTTTCTTACTTCTCAATAAAACATTGTGGGGGCCAATCTGGGAGAGGCAAGGGCCAAGGAAAGCAAGCAGATAGAGCTTTTGAGGGCCTCCTGCCCTCTCTATGCTAAATGGGAGAGTTTGGAGGAATGAACCTCATCTGTCTACCTCCAGCTCTGGGAAGGAAATCTCCCTACTTGGTGCCTCAATATATACTTTAAAAGTCAATCAATCAATAAGTATTAAGTATTTCCTATGTATCAGGAACTGTGTTAAGCGCTGGGGATTGATATTTAAGAAAGACCAAAAAAAATTTTTTTACAACAGGACAGTCCTCAGGGGGCTTCTCCTGTGATAGAAACAGGATCCAATGCTCATCAAAGTAATTGATAGCTGTACCTTGATATTTTCTCCTTTTTGTGTTGTCTTTACCTGTTAAAATAGCAATTCCTTGAGATTAAGACCTATCTTGCTTTTCTCTTTCTATCCCTAGCATCTAGTAGGGAGTCTTGTAAATAGTAAATACTTAATTTTTTCATCAATTCATGCATTCATTTATCTTGTGAATTGAGGCATTTTAGGAATATGCTTGACAACTTAAGATCTTGTTGCTCTGGAAATTTTGTAATTTATGGGTATGATCAGGTCCCCATAATAGAGATATATTGAGGGCAACATTTTGGGAACCAAAATGTAATGGTGTCTGGGGTGGGGGAAGGACACAATCTAACCTGTCTTTATCAGGTCCAATCTATACAGATGTGGCACAATAAGAATGGAAAGAGGCAGGGCTCAGCACGGTTCATTTCTGGGAAACAGGTCTATATAAAATTCCCTATAAGCTAATTTCTGGCCCAGATCATTCTTTTCCTGGCTTTCAAAGAAAACTGTTCTTTGCAGTTATATTTTCCTCCTACTCCCAGCTCAAAGTGAACTCTCCTCACCGAGATGTTCCAAAGCTCTCTATCCCTTCTGGACCCTCATTCCTGTTTTAAGCTCACGCTGAACTGTCCTGGCTGCCAGAGGCATAGGTCTTTTCTGGATCCTAACATCTATTCTCCTGTTTCTCTGACTCATACTTATAGAATATTAAAGAATATTAGAGGTAGAACAAGTCTTAGAGATAGTGTCGTCCAACTCTAGCAGTTTTTCAGAGGTTGAAATGGAGGACCAGAATGGTTAAATGATTTCTTTAATGTCATAGAGCTAGTTAGTTACAGAGTTGGGACTCAAGCCTAGGTTTGACTCCTAATCAAATATTCTTTCCATTATTCTGTGGATTTGTTGTTTGCTGGAACTCATCCTGTCTTCCCTGGAAGAATTCCAGAGGCCTCTAATAACAATGCAGATGGGCAAGCATGGAAGGATGGGGATAAAGAAAGGAAGGGATTGAGGGAAGGAGAGAGCGGGCAGTATGATATGCAGGTGATAGAACACTGGGCTCATAAACACACACACAAACACACATACACAGGATGCCCATGGATAGATTTTGGGGAACCAATGAATTTGTATGGAAAAACTATAATTTTATTTCAATATAATCGGCTTCCTTGGTAATTGTCTACATGTCATTTTATGTACTTAAAACATTATTTTGAGGAGGTGGTATAGATTTCACCAGACTGCAAAAGGGGCTTATGGCATTTTTTTTTACAAAGGGTAAAGATTCTGTATAAAGACAAAGGTAGGTTGAAGTCCACACTGTGATAAGAAGGGCATTCTGACCCAAAAGTTCCCCACCTGAGGAAATCTCACACAAACCTATAGAATGTGTGCTCCTTAGAACAGTAATTGCTTCATTCATTGTATTTGTATTCTCATGCATTAGCTCAATGCTTAAAACATAGTAGTTGCTCATTATTATTAGGTGTTTATTATTTGATTGGTATATAATCTATGTCTCCATGAAAATCATACACACACATATATACATCCATTTATGTATACGTGCAAACAAACATACACATGAATGTGTATACTCATGCGCACTTAGATAGGTTCAGTTCCTCCCCTGAAATCTTCCTGGGATTTGTTAGGCCAGTTTTGGTCCTTTTTTGCTCTGTTTCAGCACTCCACAGCATTTCTATAAATCTCCAGTCATCAGTCCCCACTTTTCTAATTCCTTTTTATATGTTATGCTTCCCTGTTCTAATGTAAATTCCTTGAGGGCAGGTACTGTCTAGCTTGCTTTTATTTGTATCTTCTGCACTAAGCACAGAATACGTGCTTAATAAATGCTTTATTTATCTGTCTTATACTGCTACGTATTGGCTATGGGGATCTGGGCAAATTGTCTGATCTCTGTGTGTGCTAGCAACCCTTTAAAGGCTGTATATTGAAGAGAAGGTGGCAACCTATATTGGTAGAGGGAACTTCTTTTATAGATCCAGTTCTTTTATATAAACATTGGGAATGAGAGACTGTGTTGTGTGTGTGTGTGTGTGTGTGTGTGTGTGTGTGTGTGTGTGTGTGTTCGGTGGAACAGTAGGTAGAATATTGGTCCTGCAGTCAGGAAAACCTGAGTTTAAATTCAACCTCAGACACTCAGGCAAATCACTTGACTTCTGGCTCCCTCAGTTTTCTCATCTGTAATATGAAGATAGTAATAGCTCCTATCTTCCAGGGTTGTTGTGAATATAAAATGAGTTGATATTTAAACTTTAAAATACTATATAAATGTTAGCAATTATTATTATTGTTGTTGTTATATGTACATACAGGGTGTCCCAAAAGTTTATATATATACAAACACACATATAGATATATACAATGCATGTCTATACATGTCTATATGTGTATATATGTATACAAAACATATTTGCATGCATGTACATGTATGTTTGTGTGTATATATATATTTGTACCTATGCACATAGACAACACACATCTCAAATAAACAAGAGCATGAATTCCTATCTCATATAACACATGCTCTAGCCCATGCTGCATGGGGCTTGACGATTAAAACTATTGAGACATCACTAATGAGGAGCAAAGGAAGATTATACAATTACTAGAAATAGATCTAAAATAAAATTAGCCAACAAGTCCATGTTTCTTTCTAGCTTGCTTAATGAGTCTTTAATGTCCCTACAAGTTCATTTCTTTCCTTTAGCAACATCTCTCTCACACACTAAAGGCACCCTAGTCCATTCAGTTCATTCCAGTGAACCAAGACCTATTTTGTAATCAACATTTTGTGTTAGGTGAAGAGTGGAAAAAAGGGGAGGACACATGGTCTGCTGAATGAAACACAAACTTTTCCCTCAAATAGCTTATAATCTAGTAAAGAAAATAAGATATTCGTGTAAATGACTCAAATACATAGAATGAGATAAGAAAGTACATGAGGGGAAGAAAAATCCAGGTTCTATGAGAATTCTGAGGATGGGGCTGCTATAAACATTATAAAATACACAGGGCTCTTTTCCTTTTTCCTTAACCATCTTTGGAAATAGACCAAACAGTGGTATTGCTGGGTCAGAGTGTATAGATAACTTATTAACACTTTGGGCATAATTCCAGATTGCTCTCCAAAATGGTTGGATTCATTCACAATTCCACCTACAATAAATTAATATCCCAATTTTTCCACGTGGAGGGATCCCTTTGATGAGGAGTGAAGAGGAACATCAAGAAAGGCTGTAGGAAGGAGTTGGAACTTGACATGGACCTTGGATTTCATAGGAGTGAGAGTTCTGGAAGCACATTCCAGACATAGGAAAGAACCTGAGTAAATGCTTGGAGAGAGAAGAGTGAGAGGAGCTTGAGGGATTCTCTTTCAAAGAGATTCAGTGAGAACATGAAGGAGAAACAGTGTGCTATAAGATGGGAAACTTAGGGATTCGTACTCTCGCCTTTAAAATGTTACATTCTTTAGACATCTTAAAATTGCTTCCTTTGTAATAAGTCCTTCGTCTTTGCCGTCTGCGTGCTGAACAACTTTTCTCAACACAGTTTCTGATCCTGATGACTAATTCTTCTTTTTTCTCTTCAAGCTCCCAAGTTAATACTTGTTCTTGACCTCAGTAAAGTAAACAGTCATTCACTCTTGTGGATGTGGGAACACAAGAGAATATGGGTTTTGATGAGCCTTTGTTGAACTGAAAGAATTCTTTTAAACTCAGTGCTATTGCAGTGAAACCTCCTGATGCCCTTGGCTGGTTGGAATACCTAAAAATGAGTTCACTGCAGGGGAAGTGAGGGATGGGGGGGAGAGGGGCAGCAGATTCAAAAGTCCTCTGGATCTTGCTTCAAAACCGAAGATTAAATCTCAAATCTGCTGATTGGCTATGAAAGTGCTGCAGCATTAAAGTTGGTAATTAGCAGCTCTGGGATTTCATGGCAGTAGAGAAGCAGGAAAGGTGGTCAGTGAGAAGATATCATGAGCAAGGCTGCCTCTGTGTTGATTAACCCTAGAATCCTCCCTCCTTCCTTTTGTTCCTCCACCCCAGCTGGGCAGTGGACATTCTAAACATAGAAACAATTATAGATCCTATTCTAATACGTAAACATTCACTAAAACCTACTAGGTGTAAGGTGCTGTATTAGACATTGGAGAGGGAAAGGCAAGAAACACAAATACAAAATGGAGGAGGAGGGGCTAGTTTTCAGTTTCTTAGGGGAAAAAAAGATTTGAGGGTTTTAGCAGACTGCACATTCAATATGTGAACAGTGTGGTGTGGCAATCAGAAGAGCTAATTCAATCTTGGACTGCATTAAGAGCAGCAAAACTCTTGGGAATAGGCAGGTGATAGTTGTTATGTACTCCGGCTCTGTTGGCCCAGAGGTCAAAACTAGGACCAATGGATTTAGCTTTGATGTCAGGAAATAGATACTAAAAATCAAAGCTATCCAGAATAAGAATAGGCTGTCTCAAGATACATTCATTCATATACTTATTTATCCAGTCAGTTATTTATAATTTACTATCGTAATATTAGTAACAATAAATAGCATTTACATACCACTTTAAAGTTTGTGAAACACATTACAAATATCATCTCATTTCATCTTTACAACAACCTTTGAAGAACAGTGAGGAGATTGAAGCAGGCAGAGATTAAGTGACTTGTCCAGCTTGTAAATGCCTGAGACCAGATTTGGGTCCAGCCCCTTAGCCACTACATTATCTAACTAAAACCTTCTGTCTCACTGGAAATCTTCAAATCAAGGCTGGATGATCAATGAACCAATCAGCAAGTATTTATTAAGCACTCACTATGTTCCAGTCACAGGGCTGGGCCCTGCAGGTATCAACACAAAGACTGAAGCAATCCTGATTACCCTCAAGGAGTTTTTATTTTTGTTGTCATTGATTTTACACTTTTTTTAAAAAAAGAATTATACAATTTATGGTACATGATTGTGATGGAATGCTGTAAGAATGCTATAAGAAATGATGAATTCAGTGATCTTAGAAAAACACGGAAAGATTTGCACAAAATAAGAGTGAAATGAGCAGAACCAAGAGCATGATACAGCAAAAGCAATATTGTTTTAAGAAAGACATTGAATGAATAAGTCAATTTGACTATTGTAAATATTCAAATTAAATATAAAGGTCATGCGAAAAAAAGATTTTATTTGCAGCTAGAGAAAGAATGGATACATAGAAGTAAATAGAAGCATAAGATAATTTTACACATATGTGTGTATATATAGATACAGCATATCTATATTTACATATGTATATATACACATATGTATGTATATAAACACATACACACACCTAATGAGCTATAATGTAGTTATCTAATGATGGGAAAGGAAGAAGAAAAAAAAGGAAAAATATTTCCATGATGAATTTATTACATATTTAAAAGAAATATCAAGTCATAAAATAGATTTATAGTTTCATGTACAATCATCTTCTTTATTATACTGTTATGAAAATTCTTGTTCTATTCCATGAATTGAAAACTTAAAAAAATTATATGCAATCTTTTTAGGAACATAACTAATAAGCCTAATGAAGTTGCCCTGTACTATGATTTACAAAAATAAGGCAGTTGAAAGTCATTATGGATAACTAAAGACTTAAATTCAGCATTTTACAATTTAGGAAAGTTAGGTTTTCCAAGGCACTGATGGATGTTACCGTGGGGATATCCAAATGTGCTAAAAAGAATAAAATGACAAGGAGTGACTTGGGGTTTTTTGGTTTATCCAGTATATGGGAGTTTCTATTCTAATACTTGAAGGATCTATTGTAGAGGGGATTTGTGTTCAGTTATGGTTAGACTAGGTGGTCTTCAAGGCTCTTTACAACTCTTACTCTGAGAGTTCTGACTGTGGGTTATAGTAATTATGCCATTCATTACTCAATGGAAAAGTAGATTTACAAATAAACCAAAACTGAATGCTTTCTAGTATAGAAAGACTGGAAACTTTGCAATTATACAGAATTCAATACAGTTGTAGCTGAAGAAGGGTCCAACAAAGGGTTAACTTAAAAAGAATTAAGGGGTCTTGTGTTTGAAATGCAATTTGGTTAAATTCAATCCCCTGCTATTTTTATGTCTGTTAATGGAAGGTGATTTTGCAAATATATTAATTAATGGTTAACTTTCTCCAGAGGGAGGGGCTGTTTCTTAGCCCCAATCAATTATTTGCCTGAAGCTAGACATCTCTCAGAAATTGCTTCCTTTTATTTTAATGAGTTTATGTTCTTTTAAGTCAAGACTATTTAGTCATCAGGAGGACATCCAATACATCAATGAACTTCTTATGCCACCAAAACAATAAAAGGTTCCCAAGATTGGGACCAAAAAAATAAGAAAGACAAAAAAACTATGTTCTAATTGTAGTTAATTTGATTCAATCTCCAGCTTTAATACTAAGGAGTTATTTTGAATTATACAAACCCAATAGCCAGTATGACTAAAGTGGATTTCATTAGATTTATTATAAATATTTAGTTTAGAAGTGAATGGCCAACAGAAGCGGTCAGATTGCTGGGAATGGTATTGCACATCTGTAATCCCTAGCATCGGGAGGCTGAGGCTGGTAGATCACTTAAGCCCTGGAGTTCTGAATTGTACTAGGACTAAAGCCAATGGGATGTCTATACTAAGTCCATTATTAATATGATGAGCCCCCAGGAGTATAAGGGTACAGAGGAGTTACCAGGCTGTCCAAGGAGAGGTGAATTGGCCCTGGTCAGAAATGTCAAAGCCTTTGTGCTTACCAGTAATAGTATCAGGTTTGTGAAAAGCACATCTGTATTTACAGTTGAGGCAAGAGTTGTTGTTGTTGATGATAATGATGATGATGATGATGTTGTATTACTCTGTCGTGACTCCATGGACTTTATCCAAGGAGCTTTCTTGGTGAAGATATTAGAATAGTTCACCATTTCTTTCTCTGTCTCAGTTGAAAAACTGAGAAAAATAGAATCTCTATGTGACATTCTCAGGGTCAAACAGCTAGTGAGTATTTGAACTTAGGTCTTCCTAACTCTGAGCCTTGTGTTCTATACACTGCCCCATCTAGCTGCCCCAAGATAAAGAAACCTAGCTTCACACAAGCACGTGCACACACACACACACACACACACACACTACCACAACATGTAGCTCTGGCACTAAAAAGCCTTTGCTCAGACCGAGGGCCATTCCTCCCCTTACTTTAAATATCCAGATATTTACAGGTACTTATTTCTAGAGGAAGAGAAGGACAGCATAAAACTCTTCCAGATTAGAACATGAGAATGCCCTGCACTTACTAATTCAGAGAATAAACAATTATCCAATTGGAATCTATTTACAATTTATTTCAATTCTGATCTCAGATTCAAATATTTAAACAGACCTATGTTCTCACATAGAAAAGTATTCTCACTAGGGATGTATATCTCAGTCCAACTATATCTGCTCATCATTAATGCCTCTTGGGTCTCTTATCAATGATAATTTTACCATCATGAGTTTACCCAATAATCCTGGGTGCAGTCTTTACTTTCTTTTGTTATCTCAAAGATACTAAGAAAGTATACAAGCCTCCCAATGGTTATCCTTTCCTCTTATCTTATACCCAGAGCATCTTCTTTTGTTTTGTTTAGAAATTTCTTAGAAAATAAAGTCTGTAATCAAAGAAATTTATAAACAAAGAAACCCACTAGTAGTCAGTTTGTACCATTATGTCCCTCTGTTACCTTTTGGGTGATTTAGTTCCTTCAAAGAATGTAGAATTCTATGACTTACCATGTAACAACACTGGATGAATATTGGTTTTAAAAAGATAGGCTCTTGACAGTTGGGATTATTCTTTAAAAAATCCTGATGTCTGTCCTCCCTGACTCAGAAATCTCAAGGTTAGGCTTATACCACAAGGAGGTCAAAGAAACTCAATGAATCAATGAACATTTTATTAAGAGTTTATTATATGCCAGGAAGGGGTGGTACAGTGCATAGAATGCCAGGCCCAGAGTCAGGAAGACTCACTTTTCTGTATTCAAATCTGGCCCCACAAACTTAGTAGTGTGTGTTCTGAGGCAAGTCACTTAACCCTGTGGATTTCAGTTTGCATCTATACAATGAGCTGAAGAAGGAAGTGGAAAATCAGTGCAATGTCTTTGCCAAGAAAACCCCAAACAGGACCATGAAAACTCCGACATGGCTGAAAATGACCAAACAACAGCAGCAATACGCCAGGCACTGAGGATATAAAGGAAACAAAAAATTGGCTCCAGTCCTCAAGGACTTTATGTTCTAATAAGGAGACAACAAGCAAGAAGCTTTCTTTCCTCCTTCCTTCCTTTTTTTCCTTCCTTCCCTCTCTTCCTCCCCCTCCTTTCCTCCCGTTTTCTTTTCCTCTCTCCTTCCCTTCTCTCTCTCTCTCTCTCTCTCTCTCTCTCTCTCTCTCTCTCTTCTCTCTCTGTCTCTGTCTCTTTTTTTCTTTCTTTTTTTTTCTTTGGAGCTAATCTCATAGAGAAGGCATTAATTAGAGTGGAAGGGTGTAGGGAGGATAGGAACTGGTTGATGTGTTTGGAAGAAGGTTGAACATGAGCTAAGTCAGGAAGGAAGGCTGGGAATCTAGAATGCAGGAGTAAGATGGGAGAGCATTTCAGACATAGGAGACATATGGAATTGGGAATTGGATTGCTGGTGAAAAAAAATAGATGGAACCAACATGTTCATAGCAGTACTCTCTATGATAGCAAGAACTGGAAACTAAGAAAATGCCCATTGAGTGGGGTGTGGATAGACAAAATATGATACAAGATGGTAATGGAATATCACCATTCCATAAGGAATGACAAATATAAATACTTTACATGAACCGATATAGAATGAAACAAAGAAAATGAGGATATCAATAAATAACATGGGTATATCATTGGAAATAGAAAGAAACACCAGAGAAGAAAAAAATGCAGCAGTTAGGTTTGAGCATTGGGTCTGCAGTCTGAAAGAACAGAGTTCAAATTCAGGTAATCATGACCTCGATGACTCGTCCATCATTTTTACTTCAGTCTGCCTCAGTTTCTTCAACTGAAAATGGAAATATTAATAGTATCTACCTATTAGGGTAATTGGGAGGATCAGATGATGGTGGTGAGGGGTAAACTCATGAAAAAGATAAAACAAAAACAAAAGGTGTTGATATCCCCCCCCCCAATGGGAAAAAAAGTAGGAAAAATGGGCTTTTATTTCATATCTTGCATTACTTTCAAAATTCTTTTAGCTCTATAGGTCTGGCTACAGGAGGTAGATGGTAGGTCACTGCTATTGCCTTGAAGTAGGCAGCTTCTGTGGTCTCCAGATTGTCTTTTGCTTTAATTACTCTTCTCTCTCTATTTTTTTTTCCTGTTCAAAGGGCTCTAATTCTCTCTTCCTACTGCCTTGTTCTTTCTGAGAAGCCAAACTAGTGCCAATATTTACAAGTCCTTCTTGTTTCCCTCTTAGTGCACCCTTTCTAAATCAATTTTGTATTCATTTTGTGTGTATACTTACATATATATGTGTTGTTTCTTCCATTATAAAGTAATTTCCTTGAGATGGGGACAGATTCACTTTTGTCACCATATTCCCAGTGGCTTGAACAGTGTCTGACATATAGTAAAGTCTTAATATATATTTGTTGATCAAATTATTGATTGAATGGATTTTGCTTTCCTAGAAGAGACTTCAACTGCTGGCCCTAGAAATAGGCTCAGATTGGTATGTTCAGGGATAATGAATGCATGCATGAATAAGCACTTATTAGGCACTTATAGGACCTGTGATAGTAGGATATATAAATACAACCAAGGAAGTTGTTCTCTGCCATCAAGGCATTATATTTGGAGAAAGCAACACATAAAAGGGACCTTGGGAAATAGAGTATCCAGTATGGGGTATGGTATGATAATGTCCCAGAAGTGATTTGAAGCTTGGTTCTGGCTATGGGGAGGTAAAAACTCATCCATCTCTCAGTCTCTTCAGTTTCATTCATCCTAAATCTATTCTTAATTCACTTTAACCTCCAGTGCTATGTATTCCAGGATTCCTAATCCTCACCCCTGCAGCAGCTTCACTTCTTTTCATAGTTTTGACTCCATAGTTGACCAGTCCAATTCTTCTTTCATTATGTGTCAATTGTCCTTGAATCTCTTGCCTCCTCATTCTATTGATAATCATATCTTGCTAAACTCAACCCCCTTGGTACTTCCATCTTATTGTCTATACTCTTTTTCCTCCCTTCCATTCCTACTTTCATTTTTTTTTTTTGCATGCTCTCAGAGAAAGTTAGCAACCTGATTGAGTAGGTTCATTACAAATTTATGTTATCTATTCTCAATTAAGTCTTCAGTGCTGTGGGTAATCTCATTCTTCCCTGATTGATTCACTATCACACTCTCTACAACAGCCATTACAAACCTCTTTCTAAACCTCCTAGCTTTATCCCCCTTTCCTACCATCCACTTCAGTAAAGAAACTGACCTCCAACTTTGTTATTCTTGTTACTTATGTTGTTTCAGTCAGTTTTGCCTTTTTGTGACTCCATTTGTTTTTGTTTTTGTTTTTTTTTTGGAAAAGATGTTGGAGTGCTTTCACCATTTCTTTCTTCTGTTCATTTTACAGATAAAAAACCTGAGACAGACAGGGTTAAGTGACTTGCCCAGGGTCATGCAGCTAAGTAAGTATGTGATTCTGGATTTGAACTCAGATCTTATTGAATCCAAGGCTTGGCTCTCTACCCACTGTGCCACTAATTGCCCCTCCAACTTTACTAAGTAAATAAAGGCTATCTCTTGTGATCTTTCTCCCATTCCAGCCCTTTTCATCATTTTTCTCCTCCTTTGCTGAAATGACTCTTCTCTTCTTCAGCTTCTCCTTATATACTGGCTTCTTTCCCACCATCTTTAAACATCTGTGTTTCTTTTCCTTATTTATAAAAGACATCTTTTTAAAAAATTAATTCAGCCATTTCCTCCAGTTATTACTCAATCTTTTCTTTTGTTCAGACCTGCACTCCTAAAAAGGATCGCTTATACATCTCACTTCCATTTCTTCATTTCTCAAAGACTTTAATTTCTCCTAATTTGTCATCGTTTCCACAACTGAATGAAACCATTAGCTCTTGGGTTATCACAATCTCCTAATTTCTATTCCCAGTGGCCTTCTCCCTCCCCTTAATTCTCCTTCTATTTGACCTCTCTGGAACTTGTGACATTTTCAACTGCTTTTTTTCCATTAGCTTATCATCTCTCCTCCCTTGTCTTAAAGGATCCCCAATTTTTCAGTTGGATATTTAGGAATTGATGCCTGTCCAAACTTACATCCCCATTGTGGGCCTTTGGATAGTACTAATATTCTACTTCACATTTTTCTAAAGATCACTGACATCAGTAATTTGTGTACACGAGTAATCTTGTGTACAGACCATAATCTCCTCGCAGCATGTGCACAGTCTCATGGGTTTCTGTGACCAAAAGATTCATCACCCAGTGATCAATCTTCTGATGAGAAGCCATTCCACACTTGGCTAGGCTAGTCCTCAAAGTAAACACATCAGCAGGCCTGCCTGCAGTGGTGTATTGGTAAATGTTCAACAATCTACTCTCTGAAAAAAACTGTATGTAGGACGTTCTTTCAGGTTTAATTAAGCAGCATTAATTTTTTCTTCATTCCTTTCTTAAGTCTAGACAATCAAGGAAATAATAAATCAAGCTTTGGTTTGCAATGTTTGCTGATTTCTGGGGGTAAATGCTCACAAAGAAAACTAAACAGGAGGCCCATTAAGACTGGCTTCAAAGTGGATAGAGGACCCAACTTAGAACTGAAAAGACTCAAGTTAAATTCTTACCTTAGACTCTTACAAACTATGTGATACTGGGCAAGTCATCCTCTCTTAGCCTGCCTCCTCTTCTGTAGAATATTAGCAGCAATGCTACAGGATTGTTGTGAGTATCAAATTAGGCAACATATATGTAAAGAGTTTTGGAACTCTTAAAGGGTGCTATAAATATGTATTATGGTCGTTATGAAGCACAGTAGAATCTGCCAGAGTTCTTGGTTTGCAAACCCAGGCTTTGAGATCTTATGGTCACTTTCATACCAATGAGGCAATTGAGATCTTCCAGCGTTATGGAATAACATTTTATTTGAATATTTTAATGTATACCTGATTTCATCCATATTGCCATTCTTTCTTATAGTATAGGTTATAATCCATTTATCCTTCTCATCATGAATTATTCTTATCCATGTCTTTCTAGAAATTTTCTATTCAAAGTGCTAAAGTCTTCCTGAAGATTTCCTAATCTCTTTTATATCATGGATCTCTAATGCTTTGAGATGAAGCCTACATATCTTGTCTCAGAATAATGATTTTATTTTATTTTTATTTTTTATTATGGCTTTTTATTGACAAAACATATGAATGGGTGATTTTTCAACATTGACCCTTTCCAAAACTTCTGTTCCAACTTTTCCCCTCCTTCCCTCCATCTTATCCCCCAGATGGCAGGTAGTCCCACACATGTTAAATATGTTAAAGCATATGTTAAATACAATATATGTATACATATTTTTACAGTTGTCTTGCTAAACAAGAAAAATCAGATTTAGAAAGAAGGTAAAAATAACCCTGGGAAGAAAAACAAAAATGCAAGCAAACAATAACAGAAATAGTGCAAATGCTATGTTGTGGTCCACACTCATTTCCCAGTGTTCTTTTGTTGGATATAGCTGGTTGTATTCATCACTGATCAATTGAAACTGATTTGGTTCATCTCATTGTTGAAGAGAGCCACATCTATCAGAAGTGATTATAGTACTGTTGTTGAAGTATATAATGATCTCCTGGTTCTGCTCATTTCACTCAGCATCGGTTCACGGCATCATCTCCAGGCCTTTCTGAAATCATCCTGCTGGTCATTTTCTTACAGAACAATAATATTCCATAACATTCATATGCCACAATTTACCCAGCCATTCTCCAATTGATGGGCATCCAGAATAATGATTTTAAATGCACAAAATAAAATACATAAGATTATGGAAAGGTATTATGTCAAATTACAGTTGTCAAAAATATCAGAAAAAAAAACCAAGTTCAAAGGACCCCAGTTTTAGATCTTTCTGCTATACATTTTGTTTTTTCCTTGCTCTTTTACAGTCTTGTACATTTATTTTCTGGATGAATCACTGATGGCCACTCCACATATACAAATAACCATTGGTAATAAGTTATGACATACAACAGATTTTGGGTCTGACATGACAGAAGCAAATGATTTTAATGGAAAGAATTGTTGATTTAGAATCAGGAAAATCCTTAGTTCAAATCCTGCCTCTAATAGTCATTAGTTGTGCTATAGTCAGTTCTTTAGGGTATATATTTATAGTCATGAACAGCTTACAATTTGCATTTGTGAGGGAGAAGTCTCCACACTGGGAGTACTCCATGCTGCTGAGTTCATAGCTATTTGTGAATGAATGAGGTAATATAGTGCCAAATTCTTTGATTCAGGCTTCTGTGACCTGCTTTGGGGGTGCTTGGAAGAAGAAAAGACTGAGAAATTCATCCTTGCTTGAAATGGGCTTCCTTCCCTCTGTCACCTTCTCTTCTTTCTTTTGTTAAATCTCTGTAACTTGATTCAGAACTTGAATTTGTCCTTGCCAAGAGATGCTTCTTGGTTGGGCCGTTGCTCACTTAGCCTTTATTGCTCCAGGGGAAGTTTTTCAGAGTGGTTCCAGGCTTTGTTTGACATTTTTTTTTAAGGAACATCATTGCCTCCTGTCAGTGATAAAAAGGAAAGGTTGGGAGTAATTTCCCAATTCTTGGTCTTCTTTCTCATATATCTGATTCTTTCATAGGCTATGATTTGAGACTTCTTAGCTAGACACTGTATACTTCTATATGTTGCCTAACTGTGTAATTCTACATATATTTAAATTTTAAAATTTGTTTATTTTATTATACTTTATGACTCTTACATATTATCTCTATTTGACATTTGTATGCATGCTAGTAGAGGGCAAATAACAGCTGCTCACTTCCAAGGCAACTTTGTTTTAGATATTTTTACTTGTCTGTGGGCAGCAAGTGGTAGAATGTTGAGCCTGGAGTCAAGAAGACCTGAATTCAAATCTGTTAGTAGCTGGACAAGTCACTTAACTCTGGTTCAGTTTTCTCATCTGTAAAATGAATTGGAGAAAAAAATGGCAAATGGGGATTTCTTTGCTAAGAGACCTCAAATAGATTCATGAAGAGTTGGATATGACTGAAAATGACTAAACAACAGCACTTCCTGCTTACTTGTTGGTGAAGGATTGGTATATCCAAAAGAATCCTTAGCAAGTTCTTATTGTTCAAAAATTTATCATTTGAAAAGCAATGTAGTAGCTGTAATATGAATGTGGAGCTGGGAGGAGATGGGTTGATGCTCAGTTGTAGTTACCTCCTTGCAACTTTGTAGGAGAGTTTGGTGTCCTAGACTTCTTGATTTGAATCCTCAGGGGCCAGATTATATGATAATACTGGCACAGATCAATCAGACCCTTGCAAATATTGTTTGTACTATTTTTCTCAACTTATGAATGGAGTTCCGAAAAGGAAAACTTTCTTTCCTACTATTAATCACATTCTTTGATGTCTGGTAGACTGCTACAAAAGTTATCAAAACTATTGTTTTTCTTGGGGGGTAATGGAATAAAAATGTTGGGGTGTAAAATCATCTGTAGGTTCACTGAAAATATCTTTGAAAAAATTTCTGGAGCAAATGGAATAGAGATGATAAATACTTCATCCTTAGCAGAGTGCCAAGCACTACTGTTCAGTCATGTCTAACCCTTTCTTTGGGTCCCCAGTTAGGGTTTCCTTGGCAAAGATAATGGAATGGTTTAACATTTCCTTCCAGTTCATTTTACAGCTAAAGGAATTGAGGCAAATAGGCTTAATGACTTACCCAGAGTCACATGGCTAGTAAGTGTTTGAGACTAGATTTGTACTCAGGAAAAGGAACCATCCTGACTCCAAACCTGACACTCTATCCACTGCACCACCTAGCTGCCCATAGTAAATGCTGAAATATTTTTTGCATTCATTCATTAATTTGATCATTGATGCATCCTGTTCTTGTTCTAGTACTTTTTTTTGTTGATTACTTCTTATTCATCTTATATATAGCTTATTTGTACATAGTGCTTTGCATTTTCTTTTTCTGCCTAGATTGTGAGCTTCTGGATGCAGTAATTGTATTTTGCCTTTCTTTGCATCCCCAGCACTTAGCATAGTGCCTGACATAAAGTTGGTGTTTAATAAATTCTTATTGACTGACAGTTATAGGAACTTCTCATATGTATATTATAATTACTTATATTAAGAAATATCATGTTCATTTATGGGAACTTCCTTGGGAAACCACACAAAACTTCAAAGACTTAGTGAAGCTAAGATGTTTAGAACGTTACATTTACAGAATTAGGAACATCAGAACATAGGATTGAAGAGCGAGAAGAGTCTGTAGAGATCATTTACTCTAACCTCTTATTTTTCAGATGTGGTAATTGAGGATCTC
This sequence comes from Antechinus flavipes, assembly GCF_016432865.1. Classification (NCBI taxonomy): domain Eukaryota; kingdom Metazoa; phylum Chordata; class Mammalia; order Dasyuromorphia; family Dasyuridae; genus Antechinus; species Antechinus flavipes. The sequence continues at coordinate 310,797,676 of NC_067398.1, read as the reverse complement.
ACTGAACCAATATCACTCCAAAAGCTAGTGCTAGGACCAACAGCAGCTTGGTTTAGGGGGAAAGAACACTGAATTTGGAGTTCAGGACCATGGATTCCAAATCTGGCTCTGCTATTTACTATGTGCATGATCTTTTGCAATCCATCTATCTTCTATGAACATCTATTTCAATTAAAGATATTCCTTTCACTTTTATATCCTGTGAAATTACAAGGAAGGAAGGAAATTTCAATTCAAATAAAGAAGAACTTGAATAAGCACTTATTGTTCTCAATCATTTCAATCATGTTTGACTCTTAGTGACCCCAATTTGGTGTTTTCTTGGCAAAGATACTGGAGTGGTTTGCCATTCCCATCTCTAATTCATTTTACAGATGAGGAAACTGAGGCAAACAGGATTAAATGATTTGCTCAGGGTTATTCAGCTAGTAAGTGTCTGAGATCAAATTTGAATTTAGGAAGATGAGTCCAGGCTCTGAACTCTGTCCATTGCATCACCTACCTGCCCACAATAAACATTTATTAAGACCCTACTATTAGCCAGGAACTGTTTTAGATGCTGGAGAAAATGAAAATATTTAAGAAGAGATACTCCTCATTCTCAAAAAGTGTTATACCAATATGAGTTTTATGACTTCATAATGTTGTCTAGGGTAAGTCTTATCTATAAATGTCAATAAGTGAACTATAATTGTCAGGAATTTTTAAGTTTTCCTTCCTAATGTCTGTGATACATTGACAGGAGGTGTGCTAGAGCCAATCATACCTGCTCAAATGCTAATTGTTAAATTTTCAGTGTGAAAATTTCATTTATAACTCAGAAAACAGCAAATTTTATAAAGCAGGGCTTGATTTATGTTGATTGTCAAGGCTTATTTAAGTGATGGGGGAAATGTCAATAACAGATTACATTTTTTAAAAACATCACATATAAATTTTTTGCCTGGAAAACTAATTGTTAAACATTTTCCAGCCTACCACTATATGTAGGGTAAGGTTGCAGAGCAGATAGAATGTTGTAGTTGGTGTCAGGGAAATCTGGTTCAAATCCTATCACCAACATTTGATAGTTATATGACTTTGGACAAATAACTGGACTTATGAGCATCCACGTAGGAATAAAAATGTGGGGACATTGGCTACTGCTGCATCACCAGTCGTCATGTGGCAAGCCACAACTATTGCTCAGAGAGCAGTCATAGTGGAAAAGCTATCCATTCAGTTTGCTGGCACAAACACAGCCAGAGCTTCAGTGTAAAAATGGAACTTTATTCCCAAATAGTCCTCTAGAGGAAAACATTAAACTCAAGCTATTTCTCCTCAACTACAAGGCCAGATGTTTTGTTCCTCTGCTTTTCTTTCCAATAATTATGGTTCAAAATGGTAAAGTGCATTTTTATTTATTTTCATTTATTTATTTTCGATTTATTTCTCTCCTGCTCCTGGAAGAACTCAAGGCAGATTACAGATTAACACACAGTATAAAGGTAAAATATAGCATTTAAACATAAATGAAAACTGAGTCCATGGAAAAGGAGAAAGCATAAGTGATCTCAGACCTCAAAGCTGAGTTGATTGCTACACTGGGGCAATAAATTTGACTCTGTTTTGTAACTGCTGTGGGAAACATGCAGAATTGGAGACTTTTTTCTTTTCTGAGAACAGAAAGTATACTCATTCATCTACATAAACAAATGTGGACATTGCTCTTTTCCATACATTCTTTGGTCTAGCTATAGTGATCTTGGCTAGGCAATGTGCATAGAGTGTTGGGCTTGGAGTCAAAAAGACTCATCTTCCTGAGTTCAAATCTGATTTCAGACACTTACTAGCTGTGTGACCCTGGACAAGTCATTTAACCCTGTTTGCCTCAGTTTCCTCATGTGCAAAATGAGCTGGAGAAGGAAATGCCAAAGTACTCAAGTATCTTTACTAAGAAGACCCCTAAATGAGGTCATGAAGAGTTGGACAGGCTTGAATAACAACAATACTGGTCTACTTATTCTTCCTCACATATGATTCACTATACCCAATTTCACTACCTTTATACTGATTACCCTTTATGCCTGGAATGGTTTCTTTCCTTATATAGTTCTTTCCCTAAAGTTTCTGACATCCTTCAAGATTCAACTCAAGTGTCACTTTCTGAGAGAGATCTTTTCAGGTCCTATTAGCATATAGTGCCCCTCCTCTAAAGTTGATTTCTTTTTACTATATATGTATATTTTATATACGTGAATATTCTCCTCACTAGAATATAACATTTTTATGGACAAGGGCTAATTTTTGTTTGTCTTTTTATGTCCCCAGAATTTAGCACAGTTTCTGGAACATAATAAACTTAATAAATTTATTACTTGATTTGATCAATTGGTATTTCCAAAATTCCTCAGACAAGGATTAATTAAGTAGTTTTTTGTATGAAACCCATTCAGTTGAGGCAGATTAATAGCACAATGAATAGGGTATTGGACCTACATTCAGGAAGATCTGAATTCCAGTACTTCTTCAGATACTAACTAGTTGTGCTGCTCTTTAGTTAAGTCAATTAACCTGTCTGCCTCAGTATGCTCAGATACAAATGGAATAATAATAGCAATATTTCCTAGGGTTGTTTCAAGGTTAGAATGAGATATTTGAAAAGCACTTTGCAAACTTTAAAATTCTATGTAAATGCTTGCTATTATAAGTAATACAAAAATCAGGTAGTATGTATATAGATAATATATACAAACATGTTACTGTCACCAATAAAAACTCAAAGACAATTTCTGGGTATTGATAATCAATTTATTAATTAGACTAGCCAGTAATCAACAAACTGATTATCAGTGGTTTCTCTCCATAACCAAAGGCTCCAGAGGAGACTCTGAAGTACCTTTAATCTCATGTGTTTCTTCTGATAAGAGTTCAAGTGAAGCTTGATCCTGATCGATGAACTTTTAATGAGAAGGTGGGCTAGAAAATCTTCAGCTTCTCTTTCTGAGAATGTGACTTGATCCAAAAGACTCAACAGTCTCCAGCAATTTGGACAGACCTCTCTGGCTAGTTTTTTTCCCCTTTCATGAGCCAGGTTGCTGCAAATTCTAATGAAGAGACCAAGATCACAGGAGTGGCTCTTGGTAACTCTTGGTGGAAAGACCAGCCCAGTCCAGCTTCTACCTTTGGGAAAAAAAGTCAGACTAGCATTTGAGTGGGATCCAGCCCAACTTAATGAATGGTACCTTGGGAGCTAATCATATCATTCAGTCATGCTCTTTAGAGATCAACTGATCTTTTTTAAAGTCTTTTAATGAAAATACGAGAGAAAAGAGATCACAAATCAATAATTAGTTATTAATATAATTGCCTTATATTAATTTCTCTCACTATATGTTTACATATCTACATACTATTACATGAACCAATACTTCGATTCTACTCTTGTGAAAGACTCAAGGATGCTATGTAACCATTGGATTCTTATATCCATGTTTCTGAAGACACAAAGTTAAAATGTAATATGGGGAATACATATCCATGAGAGGCTGATAATATGGTCTATGTCCTTTGTTTTTCCATGGGTTAATTTAATACAGGAATAGAACATGAATCTGGCTGAATGTACTGCTACCATGACACCTAAGTTGTATCCCTAAATGATCAGATGCTTTAAATGAGATTTGGGGAGCAGCTAATCATATTTGGTGCATAATCAAATTCCCCAACAAGTATCTGTGATATGGCTAGTCTATTTTGCTTATTTAAATGAAAGTCATAAGATTTGGACACCAAACTCAAGGGAAGCAAAGTGATTCTGAAAGGGAAACTTTGTAATTTCTCAAAAAAAGTATAATCTGTAAATTGAGTTTATTGTGCACTTGTAGAGTCCATTCTAGATGTGTGTGTGTGTGTGTGTGTGTGTGCATGTATGTGGACATACACAGACATATGCAAATTGTTATTGTTCAGTTGTTTCAGTTATGTCTGACTCTTTGTGACTGCATTTGGAGCTTTCTTGACAAAGATAATGGAGAGATTTGTCATTTCCTTTTGCAACTCATTTTACAGGTGAGGAAACTGAGGCAAACAAGGCTAAGTGACTTGCCCAAAATCACACAACTAATAAATATCTGAGTCTGGATTTGAACTCAGGTCTTCCTGACTCCAGGCTCAGTACTCTAGCCACAATGCCATGTAGTTGCCTATACATAATGCATATATATAACACACACATATTTATGTGTGTGTTCTAATATATGTATTCAAAAATTTATGTTTACTAGTTCTAAAAGTCTTGAAGACTTGTATGGAAGACATGGGAAAGAGACTCAGGATAATGTCAGTAGGTTGCCTCAATGGCAATCTCAAATTCTGATCTCTTTGAAAGGGAGACTATGGAATATTTTGATGCTCTCTATATTTTCTGTACTGTTGATGAGTTTCTGATAATCTTTTGAGTATCTTATATGTTGTCTGAATCTATTCATGAACTCTGTGGAGATTTTTCTTGGAGTAAACCATTGATATGGGAGCATGATGAGGCCAAAAGAGAAAAAAAAATTATCAACCTTCACCACAGGACCCAGTCTCTGAACCTAGACACATGGTGGTGGAAGAGGGGTAGTGGGCCCTTGGCCATCACTTACATAAACAATTCTCTCTTTCCCCTCTTTCCCCCCAATTTAGAATTACAGGATTTCTGTATTGGAAGAAATTACAGAAGCTATTTGCTCAAACTCCTTAGGTGATGTAAGAATCTCTTCTATAACCTTTCGGAGAAATAGTTTCCTCATCACTGAATGTCTTTAAACAGAGACTGGAAATAGTCCTATTTTAGAAAAAGAAATTGAATAAACCATTAATGAACACTCTAAGAAAAAATCTTTGGTGCTAGATGGATTTACAAGTGAATTTTACTTTAAAGAACAATTAATTCTTATGCTATATATTTGGAAAAATAGAGGGAAAAGGAGTCCTACCAAACTCCTTTTATAATACAGATATGGGAAGATACCTAAACCAGGAAGCAACAAAACAGAGAAAGAAAATTTTGGACCAATTTTTCTAATGAATATTGATGCAAAAATCCTAAACAAAATATAAGCAAAGAGATTATAGCAACTTATTACCAAGATAATATACAAAGTGGGATTTATATCAAGAATTCAGGGCTGGTTCAATATCAGGAAAACTCTTAGCATAATTGACCATATCAATAACTAAACTAATAGAAATAGTATGATCCCAATAGATGTAGAAAAAGATTTGACAAAATACAACACCTATTCCTATTAAAAAGACTAGAGAGTATAAGAATAAATGGACTTTTCCTTAAAATAAGTAGCATCTTTCTAAAACCATCAGCAAGCATTATATGCAATGAGGATAAGCTGGAAGCATTCTCAATAAGATCAGGGTGGAACAAGATTGCCCATTGTCACCACTACTATTCACTATTGTACTAGAAATGTTAGCTTTAACAATAAGAGAAGAAAAAGAAATTGAAAGAATTAGAGTAGGTAATGAGGAAACAAAACTATGATATGGTGGTATATTTAGAGAATCCTAGAGATTCAACTAAAAACTACTAAAAACAATTAACCAATTTAGCAAAGCTGCAGGATATAAAATAAACCCACATAAATCACTGGCATTTTTGTATGCTACTGACAAAGTCCAGCAGAAAGAGATAGAAAGAAAAATCTCATTTAAAATAATTGTAGATAATACAAAATATTTGGGAGTCTACTTGCCAAGACAAAGCCAGGAATTGTATGAACACAATTACAAAACACTTTTCAAACAAATAAAATTAGATCTAAACAATTGGAAAAACATTAAGTACTTATGGGTAGGCTGAGCTAATGTAATAAAAATGATAATTCTATGTAAATTAATCTACTTATTCAGTGCCATACCAATCAAACTGCCAAGAAATTACTTTATAAGCCTAGAAAAAAAAAAACAATTCATTTGGAAAAACCAAAGGTCAAGAATTTCAAGGGAATTCATGAAAAAATATAGGACTACCTTTATCAGACCTAAAACTATATTATAAAGTGATAGTCATCAAAATCATTTGGTACTGGCTAAGAAACTGAGTAGTGGATCAGTGAAATAAGTTAGGTTTAGAAGACTCAATAGTCACTGATTATAGTAAACTAGTATTTGAGAAACCCAAAGAATCCAGCTTCTGGGATAAGAAGTTTTTGTCATTATTTGACAAAAATTGACGGGAAAACTGGAAAAAAATGTGGCAAAAAGTAGGCATTGACCAACATTTCACAATCTATACCAAAATAAGGTCAAAATGGGTCTAAGGTGACCCAAAAGCAAATTAGTGAAAGAAGGGACAGTTTACCTCTCAAATATATGGAGAAGGGAGGAATTTATGGACAAAAGAGAACTAAAGAACATTATGAAATGTAAAATGGATAATTCTGATTATATTAAATTAAAAAAGTTTTGCCCAGATGAAACCAATGCAGCCAAGATCAGAAGGAAAGCAGAAAAATGGGGGAAAATTTTTACAGCGAGTTTGTCTGATAAAGGCTTTATTTCTTAAATATTTAGAGAATTGGCTCAAACCATTCCCCAACTGATAAATGGTCAAAGAATGTGAACACGTTTCAGATGAAGAAATTAAAGCCATTTTTAATCATTTGAAAAAAATGCTCTAAATTACTATTGATTAGAGAAATGCAAATTAAGACAACTCTGAGCTACCACCATTTCATGCTTCTCAATTGGCTAAGATGATAGGAAAACATAGTGATAAATGTTGGAGGGAATGTCAGAAAACTGGAACACCATTGTTGGTAGAGTTGTGAAATGATCCAACCACTCTAGAGAGCAATTTGGAACTATCCAGCAGTGTTTCTACTGGGTCTGCATCCCAAAGAGATTATGATAGAAAGAAAAGAATTCACAATTGCAAAATGTTTGTAGCAGCCCTTTTTGTAGTAGCAAGGGATTGGAAACTGAGTAGATGCCCATCAGTTGGGGAATGGCTAAATAAATTATGATGCATGAATGTTTTATAAAAAATGATGAGCAGACTGATTTCAGAAAAACTTGCAAGAACTGATGCTAAATGAAATGAGCAGAATCAAGAGAACACGATACACAGTAACAACAAAATTATGTGATGATCACCTGTGATGGACTTAAATCTTTTCAGCAATGCAGTGATGCAATGCAATTCCAATAAACTTGTGATGGAAAGTTCCATCTGCATCCAGAGAAAATTATGGAGACTGAATGTGGAACATAGAATGGTATTTTCACCTTTTGTTGTTTATTTTCTTTGTAGTGCTTTTCCCCCTTTTGTTCTGATTTTTCTTGGACAATATAATACATATGGAAATATATTTTAAAGGATTGCACATGTTTAACTTATATCAGATTGCTTGCTGCTTTGGAGAAAGAGGAGGTAAGGGAAAGTAGAAGAAAAACTTAGAACAGAAAGTTTTATAAAAAATAACATTGAAAACTATCTTTACATGTATTTGGAAAAATAAAGTACTATTTTTGTCCTCATTTTATTTTATTCTATTTTTATAAAGGTTTTTATTTTCAAAACATATGCAGGGATAATTTGACAACATTGTGATTTCTATGGAACACAGAGAAATGAAGGTGTGGTGACTATAGACTAGGACAAAGGCCAATGCAGAATCGCATGTGGGCTTTGTTACCTTTCTTCTATTTTCTTTCCCCCTCAAAATAGGTTTCATTTCCTCAAACTAGGCACTTCTTTGCCTGAATGAAGAGGAAACAAAATGCTTTTTAGATCTTTCTTTCAGGCTTAGAATTAGTTTGCCTTCTTCTCTTTATCCCCAAACATACCATTTCCCTTTGACAGTTTTCCTGGTAATAAAACTTTTTATTTTGTTATATTTTAATCTGCTTAGTGTGAGTGGCTTGTCCACCCAGCTCCGCAAATCACTTGTTATCATTGCAGTCAATGGTCTGTGTCCAGCCAATTTCACAGACAAACGCCTCTCTCCCTGGCCATGGCCATTGACATGGGGAACTCTGATTTACAAAGCCAATAAAAATGGATTCAGAGAATTACTAGGAACCACTGCCTTAATATAAGAGATTAAAATCTCCAAATTTAGGGCAACTAGAAGCTATTCAATAAGAGCATTGTGGCAAATGGGTTATAGAAATGTCAGTTGGTCAGGGTCAGATGCCACTAGAGGTGATTTACTGGAAGAAAAAGGAACTAATTGATAAGTTACCTTTAATGCTTTTTCCAATAGCTAGGGAGAATTTATATTGGAATTTGTTTGTTATCCTTCACTATAGGGGTTAACTGAAATTTTTATGGTGGAAGAACCTCTGTCTCTATTTGTTAAAGCAACAAGGTCATGTTCAAGGTGAAATCGAGTTAAAAATGACAGGCGACCAATCTGGATATTACCTTATTATCCAATTGGAGAAAGGTCAACATCTTCTTCAACCTCTGGAATGGAAAGAGAAGTGTAGGCACAGTAGTTTTTGATAATCTTTTTCTGATGGCAAATCAATCAATGAATCAAATAATTATTTATTCAATGAATACTAAATGCCTGATTGTTCTAAGTGCTGCTAATGAAAAAAGCAGTCCCTACCCTCATGGAGCTTACAGCTTAGTGAGTGAGAGAAAGCATACATTATAGGGCCAGGGATGTATTTTCACATTCTCAATACCTAGCATAATGCTTTATAGTTTGGTTCAGCTTAATTCATTGCATCAAGGATTTTCTGAGAGACTATAAAGTCTGGTAAGGGCAAGAAGATCTTGGGGCTTTACATCACTCTTCTGCCTCTTCCTTCCCTTTCCTCCACTGACATTGCAGCCCACATTGGACAGAGAAGAAGAATGAAACTGATCCTGGAGAGGAGAATGGTCAGTCAAGGATATGGAGCTGGGCTAAGATTGAACAGAGCTGGAATCTGATTGGAGGAGATGGACAAGCCTACAAACTGAAATTAAAAACCACTTAGCCAATGTATGATGGAATGGGGAGTCCCAATAACTTCCCTATCCCACTCCTCATTTGGTGTGAATGCTTACTACCTCTGCTACCTCCTTTGGACTTTGATCTTGCTAATCTTATGGAAATTTATTCCTTGCCACTTCTTTCCTTGTGAAGAGTAGACTGAGGGTGAAGGACATGAGATTCAGAAGGGAGTCTACAGCACATTTACCTGTGTTTCAATAAAAAATAACCTATGACCAATAAAAATCCAGAAGATCATATACTTAGGGATTGAAAGGACCTTAGAGACCACCAAGTCCAACTCACTCATTTTATAGATAAGAAAATTGGGGCACACAGAAATTAAGATTTGCCCAGTCACATCGCTATTGAACATCTGAGGTGTGATCCAAGTCCAGTGCTCTATCCATTAAGCCTTCTAGCTTGAAATTGTCTAATTCCTGTGAACAAGATCACTCACAGGAAATACCTCTCATATGTGGTAAGGGTGGAGCCACATAGAATTTTAATTAATCCTCATCTTCTTTTAACCCAGACTGAACTTTGAATTTAGCTAGTGAAAGTAACTAAACCAGACGAACCCCTGCAGAAATCAGGGGGTAAGAATTTTTTAGGCGAATTTTGGAGAGAATAATCCACTAGAACAGCATCATCCGTCCCACCCCCAGCCCCAGCCTCAATTAAGAATGGAATAGAGTGCTACTTAGTGGAGAAATTGTGTGACACTTCCTGGCAGATAAATTAAGTGACAGCCTGCTTTTCTTTAGGTTTATAGGAAGCAAGGGAAATAGCTAGGTGTGCGTAAGTATAACTTTAGCATCATATGGAGTATGTCTAAAATATTCACATCATCTGTCATGTATACAGATATTTATAAAGTACTATGTACAAAATACCCTCAGGAATCCATCAACAATCTCTAATTTCATCAGTGTTATTATTCCATGGCCAAAGAATGCAAACTATTTATAAGTTGATAAGGTTTTTTTTTGCCCGAGGCTTTTTATCAAGCTAACTGAATTGCCCATGGTCATATAGCTGCTACGTATAAGATGCACTTCTCTCTTGACTCTGAGTTGAATACTTTTTCCACTATGCCATGCCCCCTGCACAGGCTCTGCTTATGTAAAGATCAAAACCTATACAATCTCCATATTTAAGTCTAGTAGGAACATAAGGAGAGTCTGTGAAATCTAGTTGAGGAAAGTGTGTTATATACTGAGAGGTATAAAGTTCTATGGTAGGTTAGAGAAAGTCAGCCCAGGGACAGATGTGAAAGAAAACAATTATATAGAAAGCTGAAATCAGGAAAGGTCAAAGGAATGAGCTTTTTTACCATGACCCATTGTGGGCTAAGTAAATCCATTCCATAATACTGTAGGTTTACCAGCAATTAAGTTTTCTCCTCTAGAAAGGGCTATTTCTTTAGTAGACTGCACAGGTGGCAAAAAGTTCTGGATAGAGTTCTAGATTCAGAATCAAGTGGAATCAGAACAAAACAGTTCAAATTCTGGCTCACTTATTAGCTCATTTATTATTAACTTTTCTCAATATCACTTTCCCCATCTATAAAATGTGGATTTAGTAACACTTAAAGGATTGTTGTTGGAATCAAATGATATAATGTGTCAAGTGCTATTTAAATGCTAGTTATCATCAGTTTTGTTTCCTTTAAAACATAACTTGGTTTCAGATTATTTCCATCACAGTTGATTCAAATTATATATACCTAAAATGATTAGCATTTTTTCAATCTGAAGGAAGTAATTAATGCAAGTAACACCCCCATTTTCCAGAGCAGGAAACTGAGGATTAGATAAGTTAAATCATAGGATAACATGGCTTGAAGGGTATGGAAAGTATTTGAAGCTAGGTCTTCTAACTCTAAGCATGTCATTCTTTGCATAACAGCCAGCTGCCTCAATTCCATCACTTCACAAACTTAAGCCATACCATTAGTAGAATTCAGTATATTTTCTCTGGGAGCCAAACATAAGATCATCTTTTAAACTTCTACTGCCCACTTGCCTGATTCTCACTTACCTGCCTCAGCCTTCATCCTGTCCCTATTCTTGTCCTTACCTCATTGTGATGGGTGCCAGCTTCATCCTCAATTTTTCACTTGACTCTAATGGAGTTGGGTTTTTGATCATTCGTTTCTCTGGATGCATAACCTGGTCCTGCCCCTTTTACCCCACATTCTTGCCATCTGATCTTACCCAGGGGACTGAGGAAGCAAATTCCTTGCTGCCCTTGCCCCTGTTGGTGAGCAAATTATAATTAATTACAGTTACCTCTATAGGATGACAAAGGAATGGTGAGAGACAGAAAATATTTGTCACTTGAATTGGCTATCGGTGCCTAAACCTTGCTCATGACTCGGTTTCAGACTATTTCCAACACAGTTGATTCAAATTAAGTATCATACATGCCTAAAGTGATTAGCACTTGAAATAGATGATGCAGTTGTTCTTCATTCCATTGGGTTTGCTGCTCTGCATTCTGGCCACGTCGCTGCTGATTGGCACAGTGTCTGATCGCAATTGTTAGCAACAGGTGCTGAGGGAGGAACACAGCTGGGACTGTGAGCGACAAAGACTGGGTAAGAAAAGAGAAAGGTTCACAGTGGTATCAGTACTGGGGTACAGTTACTCTTGGTTCCTTTTTTGGATGTTTATGGTGCAGCATGTAAAAGGATATGGGAGTGAATAGTCAGGTAAGAGTCTAGAAAACCTTGACTGTGGCTGTCTGATGGGTTTTATTTCCTTCTGGGTTTGTTCTTTGGAATCCTGACTGCCATCAGGAACTCATATGCTCCCCTGAGGGTGAGTCTCTGCTTAGGTCCCATGCTTCTTTGGAGTCTGGACACACATATTAAAGAGAGAGCATATCTTGCAGATCCAGCTTAGAGTCACTTATCTGGGAACCCCAGGAAGGGTTGCTAGGCAATGGGTATCATAATGTGACAATATCAATGAACCATACGGGCCAACCCTAAATGATATTTGTTTTTCATTTCCTTCTTGATCCTATCCTGGTGACTCCCAACTCTTCCCTTGATGCTTGGGTTTCTAGTATGCTAATTCTGACCCCTGGATGTTCAGGTTTCCCTACTGTACTAATCATTTGTTTGAACAGGACCTCATGTACTGATCTGCCCTCTCAACAAGAGCTGCCATTTCCTCATCATATTCTCTTGCTCTAGGTTCAGTCCACAGTTCGAGATGGGGAGCAGGAAGAAGGAGGATGGTTGATGGTTTCATTATAGGTCCTAATGCATGTCTTCAGCTGCTGAAATGGGTATTTTTGGAGCCATCAGTAGAAATACACACACATACACACACACACACACACACACACACACACACAAATAGATTTAATAAGAGCTGAGGTTTAAGAATGATTGCTGGTAATCTGCCTAGCAAAAATTTTTGCTCTCTTATATATAATCTTAGAGGTGGTGAAATGAAATAAATCAACTTTTCCTCTATGCACCAGGAGCAAAGTCAGTAAATAGGTGTCAAATTGGCAGACTTGCTGCTCCTTTTATTGGCCTTTAATCCTCCCCCTAACTCTGTGCCTTTGTGTTGGCTGTCCCTGATGCTTGCAGTGTTCTCTCTACTGACATTTACCTTTTAGAATCTTTAACTTCCTTTAAAGCTCAGTGTCAACATCTCCTCCTAAATGAGGTCCCCTCTAATACTCTCTAATTGTTAACTCTATGTCTTCTATTCCAAGATATGAATGTTTTTTACTTACAAAATTCCTGCCATCCTGATTGATGAGTCCCTGGTTAGTATGTCATTTCATGAGGACACCCAGTCATTCTCACTTCAATCTCTGTTCAACTTGATTCAGTCTTATCTTGCTCAAGTTTCCTCCCTTCATGCCTCTAACCCTTCACTTTCTAGTTCACTATTATATTTTGTCTCCTCTTCTTGGAATGAAAGCTCCTTGAGATTAGGGATCATCTTGTTTACTTTGTCCTTCCAGCACTTAGCACAGTTCCTGACACATAGTAAAACACTTAATAAATGCTCTATCTATCTATCTAATATTTACTTATCTGGCTACATATTGTTCTTTCTCAATAAAGTATAAGTTCTTTGAAGGTAGGGTACATTTTATTTTTGTTATAACCTCAGTATTTAGCATATATAAATAGATGATTAATAATTGTTTATTGAAGTAGAATGCTTTCAGAAGAAACATGAAAAGACTTATATGAACTAAGACAAACTGAAATGAGCAGAACCAAGAGAACACTGTATACAGTAACAGCAATATTGGATGATAAAACCGTGAATAACTTAATTAATCTCAGCAACACAATAATCTAAGAATTCTGAAAAACATGATAAAAAATGCTATTCCATCTCCATGAGAGAACTGATGGAGTCTGAATACAGCTTCAAACATATTTTTCTTTACTTTCTTGCTTTTTCTTTTTGGTCTGTTTTCTTTCACAACATGACTTACATGTTAAATATGTTTTGTATGACTACACATGTATAACATATATTAAATCTCTTGTCTTCTCAAGAAGAGTGGGAGGTAAGAAAAGGGAGGGAGAGAACTTGGAACTCAAAATTTGAAAAACCTATTAGAACTTTTTACTGCAATTGAAGAAAAATAAAATATTAAATTTAAAAATTGTTTATTGAATGAATGTATACGTGGCTACTTGTGAGATGTACCAAGGCTTATATCCAAAGTTTTAGATGTATTTATCTCTTTGGCTTGCTGTCATACTTTCTTGGGTCCTTTCTTTCTATCACCAAACTTCATTCAAATCAGACTATGGACAGGAAAATTATCATTTTTTTCCACAAGATAACTTTGAGTAGAGAAATAATATTCCAGAATGAGTCACTCAAGTTTCAACTCTACCACAGTGGCAATCCAATAGTCCCTAACTTAGGTTTAGGCCACACTTTTCCAAATAACTAGATTGCCTGGATCATGGTAGAGCCTTCAAGTTTAGCACTGAAATATGTAAGAAACTAACCAAAGATTACAGAAAGAGTTAAATGTTATTTCTATGTCATTATTTTTCCCAGATTATATTCAACAAAAATCTGTGGGCTGACAGTTCTAAATCTCTATGAGTTGATCAAGGCTGACTATGCATTGCTAGGACCAAGTTACATATGGATGTTAGGGGTCCTCAAACTTTTTAAATAGGGGTCCAGTTCACTGTCCCTCAGACTGTTGGAAGGCCGGACTATAGTAAAAACAAAAACTTTGTTTTGTGGGCCTTTAAATAAAGAAACTTCATAGCCTTGGGTGAGGAGGATAATTGTCCTCAGCTGCAGCATCTGGCCCGCATGACATAGTTTGAGGACCCCTGAGTAGTTCATCACAGAGAATTTAAAAAAATATAGAGTGGGATTATCAAATCAAACATATTCTACAAATTAATAAAATGAGGCCCACAGAAATTAATTTTTTTACCAATTGTCACACAAGGAATAAGTAGAAGAGTAAGGTTTTGAACATAGGATCAGGGCTTCCAAATCTTATTGTGATATCATATTTCTAAATTAGTTTCTGATGAAAAATAGAGAATTTATGCTCTGTTCCTAACCTGTGGATGTATAATAGTTAAGAGCTCCCATGTTCTCCACCAACAACTAATGTCTTGGACCTGAGGAGGAAAGCCAGTATCCAAGAGCTGTATTCACTAACCTTTGGATGCAACTATTTTCAAAGTATGTGGAGAATTTGGATTCTAGTCCATGAATTGATTTGGTTTGAATTCTGGTTTTCTTAGTTACTACTGATGCAAATTCAGATAAATTATTTAACCTCGCTGGGTTTCAGTTTCTTTACCTGTAAAATGAGAGGGTTGGACCACACAACTTTTAAGATTCCTCCAGTTCTAAATCCTATTCTTGTAGCACATTTTTCCTAGAGGATGTTGCAGCTCCTTCATAATTCTTGAATTTCTTAGATGAAAGCAATCCTAGGTAATTCCAAGGAGAATCACAGTCCTTCCTTAATCACTAATGTTGGGCATAGCTCCACTAAAATTCCCTGGTCTCAGACTGGCTCAGATGAGCTGTCTTAAAGCATGGCAGATGTGAGCTTTTCACTCACACAAGCAGCATCTATATTCAGGCATTGGGGAGACTTAGCAACCTCTTCATCCTCATATGTTACTCATGTGTAATAAAGAAGAGTCATATGTGAATTGAGCCTCAGGAACAGCCACTTTTGGGGATTTCAGAGTACAAGATTAACATATTATTAAATTTCAACAACTTTGGAGTGCATCTATATATATCTTGTAGTTGTGTTTTTGGTGACAAAAGTCTGATTCTCTGTCCCCTCTCCCTCCAGGAGACTAGAGAGCAGGCAAGAGATGCCATGTGATGACAAAAGACACCTGCAGCATTGGGAAGCAGTTGAAGATTCTGAATCCTAAAAATTCAGAGCTAGAAAGGGCCTTAAAGGTCATCTGCAAAACCCTCCTTTTATAGATGATGAAAATAACACAAAGAATGAAATATGACTTGCTAAATGTCCCAATTAATGACAGAGGAACAGTTGGAACAAACTTTGCCTTCAGAACTTTGCCTAGTTTTTGTAGGGGGCTGATTTTCTGGTTATAGGATTGTGATTTATAAATAATCAGTTTCTGGAAAACTTGAGGGAAGGGCTGAGAGCCTTGCATTCATCCATCAGCCCCAGAAAAGTCCAGGAAGCAAATGATTTTGTAGTTTTAACTTTTGCTTCTAGTGAAATTTCCATGATATCAAAGTTCATGTGTCTAAATTAATTTGCTTTGGGAAAAAAAATGACTTTGAAACCAAACTGATGAAATATCAAAAGATTTAAATATACAAAAACATGGAGGGCTAAAGGATTAATGATTAAACCTCTTTATTCTTGGAGCTCCATAACACATTTTGAAAGGATATACTATTGAGTGTTTTCCTGTATTTATTTTCCATTTTCACATTTTTTCTTTTTTATTTATTTGCTAATTCATTCATCCATATATATATTTTTCATTCATTTATTTTTGTTACAACTGTCATGTTCTAGAACTATTTTTGACTCATTGTGAAAGATTCTTTTTCTACTCAAAGTACCTTGTGAAAAAAAAAATAGCACTTCTCCTGTCCACAGTCTGGTTTGAAGGAAGTTTGGTGATAGAAAGAAATGATCCAAGAGAGTTATTACAGCAGGCCAAAGGGATTTTCATCTATATACATCAAATTTAGATTTACATCTAAAACTTTGGTATTCCCAGAGCTTAGCACAGTGCTTAACACATAGTAGGTACTTAATAAATATTGATTGATTAAATGAATGAATATTTAATGATGACCCTTTCTATTTCCCATGGTTAACTTTGGGAAAAGGAATACTGAACAGGGAAGTTTATAACCACAGACCCTCATCCTCATTGAAATTCTAGGTGGTTTCAGAGAGGAAGCTTGCTTGTATATTTATAGATGGTTATATGGAATGACTGAACATTGCTTAGGACACCCAATTCAAGAAACCACACAACTGATTAAAGATAAGCTTAAATTCAGACATTGGGGGAATAGAGGAAGGTTTAGGGAGCAAGGAGAATAGTGAGAAATTACAATTAAAATTTGAGGAATTCAAAGACAAGGAAGGAATTAGGGAACTAGACAATAACTGGTGATATTCCTAAAGAGCTTTACTGCTAGAAACTATCTGCATCTATTATTCTGTTTGAACCTTACAACAACACAATGGAGTGTGTAGTGCTGTTATCTCCTTTAATCAAATGAGTTAAGTAATCTTAAGGAAGTCATGTGACTGGCCCAAAGTTACCTGGTGAATGATATTTAGAAGTAGAAGCCAAAAATTCTGACTCTATAAGTTCCCTGTGTTTTTCACTATCAAAAAGATTAAGGAAAAATATATAGTTAGAGCATAGAGAATTAGTGCTTGGCTCCTAAGTACCAAAAAGGTCAAATGAATCAGGAAAGAATAAAGAATTAGGACAGGAATAGAGTTGGGACAGGGAAAGGAGAGAAAGAAGGATCTAGACTTGAACAAAGAAGGAAAGCAGGAAAGAGAGAACCCAGATAAGAAAGGTTGACATCTTACACCCTAAATAAAACTGTTCAGTTGCATAAGGCTAGATTCTGTAACTCTACATCTCTAATTTACTGACACACATAATCTATCTATGGTGATACATCTATGGAGAGCTGGAAGAGACCTGAGAGCATTTTTGTCTAATTTCTTCATTTTAAAAATGAAATTGAGACCTAAGGAAGTTAAATAATGTATCCAAGTTACCCCGATAATAAGAAAGGATGGATTGGAATGTAGGTTTCATGACTGCAGAGTTAGGGGTCTTCCTACCATACCAGATCACCTTTCCCATCCCTACCCTTTTCTGTCTTCACACAACAGCTGTGTAAATTCAGTTCTTATTACCAGTCGTCTCAATTATTGTCTTAGTTTTCTCACTGATCTCCACACTTCCAAATCTCTCCCTTTATAAGTCTTTCTTTCCCACAAATTGCCAAGTTAGCATTCCTGAGAAAGATACCATCGTGTCTGTTCTGTAATCAAAACCTCTTCATTAGTACTCTATTGTCTCTAGGACAAAATACAAACTTCTCAGTCTGGAATTTAAAAACCTCCACAATCTGCCTCCTGACTACCTATGCAGACGTTTTGTATCAGTCTCCTTAATGTATTTTGTCTTCTAGCCAAACTTGTTCCATGTTATCTTGACATGCCCTCTGCTTCTATTTTTCTTATTTTTTTTAGTAGTATATTATTTCCCCAAATACATGCAAAGATAGTTTTCAACATTCACCTTTGCAAAAATTTGTGTTCTGATTTTTTTTCTCCTCTTCCTCTCTTCTCCCTCCTTTAGAAAGCAAACAATTCGATATAGGTTAAACATATACAATTCCAAACACATTTCCATATTAATCATGCTGTGCAAGAAAAATCAGATCAAAAGGAAAGGAAAACATGAAAAAGAAAAAAAAAAAACAAGCCAAACAACAATAACAAAAAGGTGGACATATTTTGCTTTGATCCATATTCAGGCTCCAAAGTTCTCTTTCTGGATGTGAATAGCACTTTCCATCACAAATCTATTGGAATTACCTTGGATTACTTCATTGTCAAGAAGAGCCAAGTCCATCATAGTCCAACACACATCTCTGTGTTTTTCTATAGGTGATATCCTTCTTACTTAGAATACTTTCCCCTTGTCAGCCTTGTCCTCTGTGGATCTTTGATTTTCTTCCTGATCTCAAATGCAGAAAACCATCTACATGACAACTCACCAACTTTTGGTGTTCTCTGCCTTTTGGAAATTGCCTTATATATGTTTGCCTATGTACTTCCCCATTCCGAATAGAAAGTAAACTTTCTGAAGGCAGAAACTCTTTTTTTTTTTTTTTAATAATAGCTGTTCATTTTCAAAATACATGCAAAGATAGTTTTCAACATTCACTCTTACAAAACCTTATGTTCCAAATTTTTCTCCCTCTTTTTCCCTACTCTCTCCCCTAGATAGCAAGTAATCCAATATATATTAAACATGAACAATTCTTCTATACATATTTCCATATTTTATCATGCTACATAAGAAAAATCAAATTAAAAAGGGAAAAAATAAAAGCAAGAAAACAACAACACAAAAGGTGGAAAAGTTATATTGTGATTCATATTTAGTCTCAACAGTTCTCTGCAGATGACTCTCTCCATCACAAAACCATATAATAAACTGATGATTCACTGCTGAAGAAAAGGAAGAATAGAAGATAATAATAGCTAGTATTTAAGTAGGTTGTAAGGTTTGCAAAGCACTTTATATATGTTATCTCATTTGATCCTCACAATAAGCCTGAGGAGTTTGCTATTAGTATCCTCATTCTAAAGATGAGAAAACAAGGTTGAGAGTGGTTAAGTGACTTATCCAGTAGCACATAATTAATAGGCATCTGAGATGGGATTATTCTAGTCTTCCTGATTCCAAGAAAAAACACCCTTCTGGGCCACCTAGTTCCCTTTCACAGAAGAAAAAGAGAGGGGAAGAGAGGACAGAAGGAGAAAGGTGAGAGAGAGAAGACAAAGGGCAGGAAAAAGTTGGGGAGGCCAGATAGAATAAAACAAGATAGAAGAGGAAAGAAAAGAAAGGAAAAAGAATAAATGGAAAGCTGCTCTATTGACATTATAAACCAAAGATGAGCTAACTTGTAGATGGTAACTATGGAAATCGGTGGTATGAAAATTTAACTGTCTTTTTAGTGTATCTCTGAGATTGACTTCTGAATTCTCTGCCCATATTATAGAGGGTTCAGATTTGGGGGGACACACCACTTGGAATTGCCTTGTGCTTCATTTTCTTTCTTACACACTTTCCTATGATGTCATCATAGCAAAGAGGCTTCATGATGATCATACATTCCCAGTTTTTCAAGACAGTCCCAATTTCAAGAGAAGAGAGTGTATTTTAAACAAGGACTCTCCGAAAAGGATATAACTTTTTTTTTTTTCAGAGCACGTGTCTCAATTTATGGTTATTGTACCATAGATCTTGGATGGAGAAAACAATTTCACCCAATTTGGCTCCAAGCTCCCTTTCCAATGTAATTTCATATTGTACCCTAATTGCTTTCTATGTTCTGGCAGAATGCAACTACTAAATGCTCTCCGATTTCATCTTGCCTACTCCAGTCTTTGTGCATTCATGTAGGCTGTCTCCTGTCCCTCCGTGACCCCGTGCCCATATCTTTGCCTATCAAAATTCCTTTCTGGCAAACACAACATGCATACTACTTCTTCTATTAGGTTTTTGTCCATTCCTTCTACGTAAAAATGTTTTTTGTTCTCAAAATTTCCTATTGAGGCTTTTATAATGCAATCTCCACTGCACTGTATGTGAGATATACATATATATATACATACATATATAGACACACAAACATGTTTGCATACAATTAAGATAAAGGCAATCATACTGCATGCACACAATACTCACGCATGTTATATATTAACATATTTTATATGCACATAAATGTTGTATTTCATCAGCAAACTTCTTAGGGACAAGGAATGTGTCTCTTTTCATATTTGAATTTCTACTATCTAGAACAGCAAATGGCAAACATTTGATAAATGCTTGTGGAGCTGAACAGAAATAACTGGGGGCAAAAAGGACCCCAATTTAAGAACTGGCTTCTAAAGTTTCCTAGTGAGACAAAGGTGCCTTCTAACCTTCATTAAAAGGCTAGTTTCCAAAACCTACCAGGGAGACACAAATTTAAAACATAATGAATGCCAAAAAACTGATAGTCCAAGCAGTTGCAGCATGTTCATTGCAAAGACTTGTTGACATAGCTGCTGGGTAGAGCAGTGGGTAGAGCAAAGGAGTGGGAGTGAGGAAGACAAGTTCAAATCTTTCCTTAGCACTGTGATAGCTTTTTGGGCTCTAATTCAGTCTGTCTGCTATTACTCACTAGAAGTAAGAACTTTGGTTTTTGTTTTGTTTTAGAATTAAGGACTTTGTGACGATGACCCATAATATAAATGAATTACTATCCTGGACTCCCCTATATTTTAAAAAAATACTATTTCTTTTCAGTCTCACGATACCTCTTTGAAGTTGGTGTTCCAAGTATTACTATTCCTATTTCACAGGTGAAAAAGCTGAGGTTGAGGGAATTTAAGTGACAGCAATTAAGGGAAGGGGTGACTTTATACTGGGCCCTAGCCTGCTCTCCTTTGTGCTCTGCTGCCCTGAGGTATTTTGACTTCTCAGTAATTCTCTGTGGTTGGGCTGGGTTTGTGCAGACCGGTACCACAAAGAGAAGCTAATATGATGAGAGATGACCTGGATTTGAATAAATTCTCCCTGCTACTTATAATTGGGTTTTAATTTCCTCTTTAAAATAAAGCGGATCGAAATGAATGAACTCTAGGGTCCCTTTCTGCCCTAAATACAATGGTCTTTATGATCTGGCATTCTTTTTGTTGTTTTTTTGGACACTGGGGTTCTTCTTGAGTCAAAGCTCCCAGTTTCCTCAGGGCACTTGTCAGGGGACCAGCCCCTTAACTTTTTGACTCCTCCCCGAAGGCAGATACAACCCGAACAATTGTGAAGCTGGCAAAGGTGCCCAAATAGCAGCCCCGAAAAAAGCCCCAAGTGTCACGCAGCCAGACTTGCCTCAGATCCCTGTCAGCCTGTCAGCAGAACATTTGTTCCGTCAGCTTAGCGGTGACACAGCCACCCACATGGTGCCTGGCTTCCACACTCCCCAGAGGGAAGGAGGAGGGCCAGGCGCTCCCAGCTGTTCACCTCCTTCCTCTCTCTGGCTTCCAGCCACTAAGAGGTGAGGAAAAATGAAGGTGGTGATTGCCTAGATGTTCCTTCTGGAAAGGGGAAAAGCAGCAACCAAAGAAATAACGTGATTAAATTGTCCTTCCAATTTTAAGACCTAACTTCTGCTGTTATAGATTAAGAAGCATCCCAGAGGACTTCTTTAGGGCCATTTTCAAAACCTAGTGAAAATTTGCACTACAAATAAAGTCATAAAGTGCTCTGACTCAGGCACGGGGTTACTTTTGGTCTGGATTCCTTAACTGTCCCCAAGGCTGGGTTTGAAGCATCTCTTTCAAGGTAAAAAGTGACCAAGGAGTCTGGGTAGTTGATGACTGGAACAGTCATGAATCAGATTTTCTGCATCACAAAAGTTTGCCAGGCTTTCGATTGCCAGTGAAAAATAGGACTTTTTTCTTCCTGAAGCAGGTTGGTCATGGGAGCAAAAAAGAGTAAAAAAATAATCAGCTAGATGGCACAGTGGATGGAGCACTGAACCTGGAGTCAAACAAGACCTCAAGAAGTCAAGTTAACACACATTTATTAAGCTCCTACTATGTCAAGAACTGTGCTAAGTGCTGGAGATCCAAAGAAAGGCAAAAATCACTCTGCTTTCAAGGAACTCAAAATCCAAGGGGGAAGACAACATGCAAATAACTATGTACAAACAAGTTATCTATCTATCTATCTATCTATCTATCTATCTATCTGCTAAATTGAAAATAATCTCAGAGGAAATATATGAAGATTAAGGAGGACTGGAAAAAGCTTTTCCCAGAAAGTGAAACTATATCAAAATTGAAGAAAGTCAGGAAAACTAAGCGGCAAAGTTGAGGAGGGAAAGAGTTTCAGGCTGGAAAATGGCCAATGAAAATGCCCTGAGTCAGGAGATGGAATATTGTGTGCTAAGAACAACAATCAAACTGGTATCATAGATTGAAGAGTTTAAATAGATGGCAGCAAGGTGTAAAAAAACTGGCAAGGTAAGAAAATATGAGATCTGGCCTCAGACCCTTGCTAACTTTGTGGATTTGGGCTAATCACTTAACCTCTGACTGTCTCAATTTCCTCATCTGTAAGTTTTTATCTCTTGAGGTTTTGTTGAAGACAAAATGAGAATATTTGTGAAGTATTCTAAACTTTAAGACACTATATAAATACTAATTTAAAAAGATAAGGATGGGGCAGCTAGTTGGTGTAATGGACAGAGCACCAGACCTGAGTTCAAATGTGACCTCAGACACTTAACACTTCCTAGCTTTGTGACTCAGGGCAAGTCACTTAACTCCAACTGCCTCAGGGAAAGAAAAAAGAGATAGGGATGCAAGTCAATGGTACCCACTCCTCAGGAGACATGGTATACATTTCAGTTCAACATAATGAACATTTATTTTTTTCTGTGTGCAGAGTGCCCTCTCAATAGAGAGGGAAATGCAAAGTTTAGGCTTAATCCCTGCCTTCACAGAGCTGCTGTCTTTGAAAGAAATGCCCAATGAGAAATTCATTCAGAGTTAGGAGACAAAAGGTTATGTGAGATACGATAGGAGCATTATCTTTCAGGGCCTTCTTGCCAATAGATTAGGATTGTTCTATCCCCCACTCTCTCTCTCCACCACCCCAAAGACCTCAAAGCTATATCCCAGACTGGATTGGCTCAAGTGGTTGAGGTGAGAGAACTCAGGTCCTCTTCTTTACACAATTTCCTGACTGCTTAAAAGCATAAAAATACCCACTGATGTGGAGCGGGAACCTTTAGAGGGATGTCTCCAGGCCATAACCTGTTGACCCCCCATGTTTCCATATGAAGATATATGTGGGAGGGTCCTTTCTAGCCAAGTGCTACAATCTCATTGTTGAACATCCTTTCTGTGTTATGGCTGAGTAAACTCCTTTTGGTAATAGGTGAATGATCTGCTAGCATCCCATTTCATTCTAATACCAAATCTCTCATAATGAATCTGAGAAAGAAGTTTGTTACTAGGGCAAATATTTATGGACATCAGAGAAGGCTTCCTAGGGAAGGATGCATTTGAGTTGGATATTACAGGATTATAGATAGGAAGGTAAAAGCCAAAGTACAATAATAGCAATTATCTGTCAAGTCATTTGGATGCTTTGAAGGGCTATTGTGATATGGTAACACAGAATTGCTGATGGTCCTGAGGGTAAGGACTGTCTCTGTATCTGACATGGAATTGGGGCTCCTGTTTGGTAGCCTGGTCCTGATAGTGATAGTCCTGTGGTCGTGCCTTTGGAAATTTCTGGATAACTTGAAGAAAGAGGGAAGATGACTATGCTGGGCTTTGGGTGAGAAGTGGACGTGTTACTTTTGAGGAAAGGAAAGGAGCTGGACGTAATGTAAAGGTCAGTGGTCTAACTTCATGGAAGGAGACGCTTTTCTATGTATCTATCTCTATGTATTCTCAGAAGAAATGTACAACCAATACTCTGCCATGGAGATGAGAGAAGGCTGGAAGAGGCTGGATAACTTGACCAGACGACTAAGCTCTTGACCAAGAAATATGAGACTGAGGACACCTAAGACAACTCATCTCCTTGCTGGCCACAAATACAGATAAAAGGATCAAATATAGCCAGTTAGGCTGAGATCTAGGGCAAACCTTAATTTAGAAAGCCCAAGGTCACCCATTGCATCCTGGGCCATTGCCATTCAGTTTGATCTTTGTTCTGCCACTGGACTTTTATGATTCTGCAGGAAAGAGTCAGACTTATGTCTTTGCACACCCCTGCCTCATTTATATCCAATTCATGCACAACCCAAGACATGACCCTCACGATGTTCTTGGTCCTCTGGGAACAAAGGATGAACAATAAAAAGGTCTCTTAGCTTTGGACTCACATGTTAGAATTGGGTTCAGATTTCAGGAATCATTACTCCTAAAGAGAAGAATTGGAAACTTTATCTCAAACTCTGTGTTTTTTTCAATTTCACCCAAGAGCACTCAAGGTGAATCACTTTAAAGCTTAAGTTTAGCTCAAGTCTATGGCATCCCCCAAAGGGAGTAAAAAGACGTTCAATATCCAATGTAGATCAGGTAAACGACAGTTATTTATTTCTTCCACACATTAAAAAATGCTTAAAATACAAAAAGACTCACAAACACATATTGACAAAAACTTAAACATGAAGAAGTAATTTATAACTACTATTACATTCTCTCATGAGGCTGATGCATCAAGATATGAGGTGTTTTGTGAGACTGGTGATTCAGCAGCTTCCCTTTCCTTCAAATCTGTATTGTCTGGGGCAGCTAGGTGGTGCAGTGGCTAGAGCACCTGGAGTCAGTTAGACTTAAATTCAAATTCAATCTTAAATACTTGAGACTTATTATCTGTGTGAACCTGGGCAAATCATTTAATCCTGATTGCCTTAAAAAAAAAGCTGCACTGTCTCAAGTCAACTGTATTCAGAAGGAAGAGAAAGGAAAAGTCATGACATCAAAGAGCTCACATTCTCATGTAAATGACAAGAAATAAAAACCATGGCATCTAACATCTATACCAAGTAGATAGGAAGGAATGTCAGAGGAAAAATATTAGGGATGGGGAGATTGACGGCTAATTTGAGTTGGCTAAGCAGTTCCTTCAAGGTCGATGTCTTTTTTTATTAAAGCTTTTTATTTTCAAAACATGCATGGATAATTTTTCAACATTGACCCTTGAAAAACCTTGTGCTTCATAATTTTTCCCTCCTTCCCTCACCACCTCCCCTAGATGACAAATAATATAATATATGTTAAAAATGTGCAATTCTCTCATACATATTTCCACAATTATCTTGCTGTACAAGAAAAATCAGATCAAAAAGGAAAAAATGAGAAAGAAAATAAAATGCAAGCAAACAACAACAACAAAAAGTGAGAATGCTATGTTGTGATCCACACTCAGTTCCCACAGTCCTCTCTCTGAAGAGATGGCTCTCTTCATCACAAGATCATTAGGACTGAAGGCCAGTGTCTTAAAGCAATCCAAGAAGGAGTTAGCTATTCTTCTTGGGATCATTTTTTTCTTTTCTTTTTTGTGTGTGAGGCAATTAGAATTAAATGACTTATCTAAATTAAGTGTCTGAGGCTAGATTTGAACTGGTCTTCTTGACTTCAGAGCTGTGCCATTTAGCTGCCCCATGGGCATCTCTTTTAAGCAGTGGGGTAGTAGCTTAAGGGACAGTGACCCATTCTGTAGCACAAATGTTACAGCCCGAATAGCCCAGGAAAAAAAGAAATCATCTCTCAGGATCACTGTTCAGGCATCTATCCTTAGAGAAAGAAGCACAAAACAAGAGGCAACTGAAAAGTGGGAAGCCCTATCTCAGCTGCCCTAATTCTGGGCATGGGGAAGGCTGTTCTTCCCTTAATGTTTATGGCAAGTCTTAGCAAGAGTCTCTGCCACAGGTTCCAGAGAACTTGACAGAGAACTAGAAGGTAAGACTCTTCCTGGTTCAGTGTCCAGACCTCTCTGACAAAGCCTCCTCCTGCTGCTGTCATAAATGAACAAATGAATGAAACCGCATTCATTAAGTGCTTATTTACTATATGCAAAACACTGGTGACCCAAATAAAAAGTGAGACAGAATATAAGCAGGGGCTCATATTCTAGTAGGTGAGACAGCACCTAGCAAAGGCTTTGACTATGAGTCATTTGAAAAGGTCCCATGGTCCTTAGAGTGCAGTGTCAAAGCAGATGGTAATATATCTTCCTTAATGTCATTTCCAGTGATAGAATCACAGCAGCTCTGTTTGGAGCTATTTGACAGTGCCAAGGAATTTAAAGGCAAAAAATTTCTTTTTTGGATCTTTAGTGGCTGTGGTGATATCACCTAGAGAAGCAGTTGCCAAGGCAGCATTTCTATAGGAGTTGCTTCCCAGATTGATGATGGCTGTAGGGGATAGGCAGGAAGCAGGACTGGAAGGGATGCTGGGGCTGGGTTCAAATCCTGCCCCTGACCTTACTTAACTGTGTGACCTTAGGCAAATTATTTAACTTCCTTGTACCTGAGGTTCCTTGTCCATAAAAGGAAAGGCTTAGAATAGATGGCCTCTGAGGTCCTTTTCAACTTCAGCTCTGTGATTCTATGACTTAGTGTGCTGTGATATCCCCCCTGAGGAGTTGGAAAAGCAACAGTTCTAGGCTTCTTTTTGCTGTCAGGAAAGGTTGTGGATGTATCCTCCAGAGTCCCCTTTATGTACGGAGCAGATATCATGGGATCCCCAGCTAGGGAGTCTTTTTCTCTGATAACTTAGAGATTACAGTACCCTTGAGTATCCCCATACGCCTTCACCTGGGAACCCAGCCCAATGTCCTTTGCTTTTGACACATTTTCTCATTATCTCCCTGGAATAAACCCTCTCCCAAAGGCCACTCACACCAGCTCTGCTCCTCACACTAACTGCTATGGAAGTAGAAGGATGGGGGTATTGGGGAGGGGCTAGTGTTGCTGTGCTTGCTTTTCCTGGTCCAATTAAAAAACAATTTACAGAGCCAACATCTAGGCCTAATTAGCTTCATCCTGAGGGACTTGGGTCATTTTCTCATGCTTGAGGGGGTTGGGTACAGTTTATCTGACAGTGCTGAGGAAGTCTGGGACAGACCTTGGAAAGTGTTCTCCCTTGACCCCTCAGAAGGAGGATAGGAGAACTGTTTCTTGTTGGAGAACCAGAGATGGAAGGGCCTTGGTGTTTAGATAATAGGGTAATTAGCAAAAATTAATGTGCTAGAAGAACGATTCATAGAACCAGAAGGATTGTTGGGTTTGGAGTTGAAGGAATATTAAAGATCATTTCTTTATGATTGAGGAAACAGCCCCGGGGGTGATGACTTATTCCATGTTTCACTGCTAGTGAATAGAAGAATAAGGACTATAGTTCCGAGGTTACTTCCATTGGATGTCATGACTCTTGTCTAAACAAGGGCCTGCAAATGATCCTTTCTGGGCCTCAGTTTTTCCATCTGGGAAGTGGAGAGATTTATGTTTGTTTTTTTCCTAGGATGCCATTTCCTAGGACCAGAAATACTTATTATGGGTGTTTACATGCTCTATCTTATTCTGTCTGTACCACTCCCACTTCCCTTTTGTAGGTGCCAGTATTATTTGGGCATTAATATCCTCCCCCATTTTGTTCCTGTCTGTATAAGGCCATTTTTAATGATAGGATTTGCTAGCTGACTCATGCATAAATCCTGGCACAAACCCCACTGGCTGGTGAATTGCTTTGTAATCAATGGAGTTTAACATGCTGAGTTCAGCAGAGTTTGTTTGCTATCTCTTCAGGGAGTGCAGGGGCTAGGGAAAGGCCCTATGATATGCCTACCCTGGGCATTAGTCCTGCTAGATTCTTCTAAGAATTTTGTAGATCTGCTTTACTCTTTGACCAGAAATAAAAAAAAAATAAGCCCTAACTTTCTCTCCTCAGTGTCCAGTCCCAGGACTAGGACACCTTTAGGTTGGGGAGGGAATAGGGATCAGGATATCCATCCATCCATCCATCTATCTATTCATCCATCCATCAATCTATCTAGCCATCATTTATCTATTCATCCATCCATCAATCTATCTAACCATCATTTATCTATCCATCCATCTATCCATCTATCCATTCATTTATCCATCTATCCATCTCTCTCTCTATATGTATATATGTTTACATGTGTATGTGCATGACACACACATACACACAAATAGGTCTTATTTCAGGATCTAGCTCATGAAAATGGCAAGAACAGGAGAGATAAAGCCTTTGAACATCTATTTAAGGGCTATAGAGATCACTATATGATCTGGAATGGGACGGGATGGGAACAGAGCAAGGGGGGATGTCCTTTCTCTCACTCAACTGACCTTCTACTGGAGAAAGGGAAGAGTTAGAAGTAGGACTTTAGGAGAGAAGAAAGGATTCAGAGGTAGGGGGAAGTTCTGAGGAGTTTGAAATTGGAAGTTGGAGTTGGACACAGGGCTGAGGGAAGCTGGGAAAAGGAGTATAGAATTGGGGAGAGGCTGAGGAGAGGAAAGGAGAAAACTTTGTCTCTCTCTCTTTTTTTTAGACATTGAAGAAGCCTGTTTGGTAAAAGGGTCTTGACTGTAGGATCCAATGAGTAAAGGCTGGAATAGTAGAAAAAGTGCAGTTACATGTCAGGAAATAAGGGATCAAGTCACAGCTCTGCCCCTCATTAGTTACATGGGAAAATTGTTTAACTTGTCTGAGCCTCAGTTTCCTAATTTTTAAAATGGAAAGGATGAGAGAATAGATACTCTCTTAAGTTCCACCCAAATTTATCATTCCATGGTTCTATAAGGCAAAGCTTGATACACCTTCTGTGCCCACATACACTCTCATTCTCCAATTTGATTTCCCCACTTGCTATAGATGTAATATGGCAAAGCCAATCAATTAACCAAATAAACAAAACAAAAACTAAATGAATTTGCTTGGAGTCAGAGGGTCAGGATTCAAGTTTTATTTCTGTTTCTTATAAGTTGAGTCCCCTTAAATAAACAACTTTTTTGGATCTTAGCTTTTTTATCATTTGAAGAAAGCAGTAATGCTTCGATCACTTACCTATCTCCCAGTTTTTATGTGAATTTCAAATAAAACTGTGCAGATAAAGTGCTTTGTAAGTTAGAAAGTACTATGCAAATATGAATTACTGTTATTATTATAAATTACTATTATTTAAAACAATAGTTTCATTCTTTCCATCTTATTTGACAGGGTAAAATACAAATAGCTCAGGAAAAATACATTATGCCACTATCATTTTTTTCCTATTTAATATTTTTTAGACTGTTGCACAGGTGGAAGACAGAATGACTTTTTATAATTGAACAGAAATATTTCTATGTAAGCTCATTAGATTCCTTGAAAACATCTTTGGGACAATTCCAATAACAGAATAATATCCTCTTCACATGTTTTTGATTTCTTCTGCTAAATCTATGTTTTTTTTTATTTCATATAGCTTAGAGATTATGAGTTTTTAGTAAAGCAACATTCTTTAAAATATTGCTCTTAAATTTTTATGGACCAATGTTATGTTCAAACATTTGTTGGCAACTGTTCTTTCTGTGTAATGATCTGGTTCCAACATAGTTTATTTGTTAAATTTTCAAAGGTATTTTGGACTATTTGTAGTATAGGAATTTGTTTTCAGTTTGTTTATGAGAGATAGAGATGTTATTGTATATAATTCTAGTGACTTCATCATATTTTGCTAAGTATTTAGTAGGTGCTACATTTTTGAAATCTGAAGTGACATGTTACACTTTTCTTTCTCTTCCTTGAGTAATCTGCATTGAGCAAGAAGTTAGGGCTCCTTAAAAATAACTTGTCTTTAATTTCTATTAGCTATGATTTGGTCACGAATTGCATCACAAATGATTCCATTTCAATAAGCAAATCTCATGATAGCCATGGCTCATTTTTCCTTCTGGATGTCAGTCATTACTCATTTTCTTCCATACTTCTCTGTAGATATATTATAGTTTGAAATCATGCAAATGTTGTCTATGGAGGGCCTTGTGACTCTATTGTTGGTTGATTCTGTAGGTTCCATCTAGAACTATTTTCAGTTGCATTAGATAAATTCAATAATATATATTTTAGTTGTTACCATTGCTTTGTGAAGCAATATCTATTTGTTTTAAATGGATTTCTATAAGATTTTAACCTCTTGGTCATACACTCTGAAAACATCTTATCAATCCTTTCCCTCCTTTTTTGGATGAGGAACTAAAAATCTTTCTGTAGGTACCTTTTTGGGTGATGGATCCTATACTTTATTGCACAGGTTTTTGTTAGGACACTTTCCATATCTGTTATGATCTATTTTGCCATTTTTATTGTGTTGCTATTCAGAAAGTATAAATTATGACTGATGTAATATAGATGTTAATTGCATTAGATATGTTCTTCTACAGCTTTCAGGATGCTAGTAAGTCTTTTTACATATAAAAAGCCTTGTTAAGCCTAGGTAGCTTACCTGGAGAGAACAAGATATTTCTAAATATTTACCTGATGGTTCAATTTGACCTCCTGATTCAAGTTCAGAGCTTTTAGCATCCCCCTCTCTCCCTGGAGTAAGTTAAGCACTTTTTACCTATTAAGTGCAAACAAAATGTTGATATCAATAGATAAAAATTCCATAAGATGAAAGAGCTGTTTAACACATTTTTTAGTAGAGCCATAAAACATGATGTCATTCAACAAATGACAAATATGTTTTGGGATAATTCTTTCTTTAAGATGGAAGCCATATTCATATCTATTTAGGAGAAACAATGATGAGTTTAAGGTTAAGTAAAAAGATCAAGGACTCATTATCTTCATGAAAATGTTATTTTCATAATAGTTATTCTTACTATTATTGTGTTGGTCAAAAGTTTTACATAAAATAACATCTTTTTTAATGTGGGCAGGAGATAGTCAAATCTTCTCACCATATCTAGGTCTGTTTTATATATTTGATGCACATGAATAAGCCATGAGTAAAAGATTGAGTCAAAGACTTTTCGATAAAGAATTTTTCAATAAAGGGAATATAAATATTGTAATGTTTGGGGGAAGTTTATTCAGTAACTACAGAATCAATAGCACTTTATTCTTAATATCCCTGAAACTTTTAGGCATACTCTTTTGCTCCTTGGACAATATATTGTTTTCTTGTGATTCTTTATTCATTTGAAATTTTTTATTTGCAATTCAGATGAAATGTTTTGGACAAAATGTGCTAATATGTTATTGGGCTGTATTTGAAAGGGTCACTGATTTTCTCATTTTTTGGTAATAGATATGTAATATCTTCTGCTATGAAAGGTGGAAACAGGCTTACAACTGATAGGAAACTGGCAAAGTGCTTTGCTAGCAATTCATGTGTCGCTGTAAAGGATTTGAACCACTAATTATGAATCTTATCTGGTCCTGGCACGTTCCAGTTTTGCTGAGAAGCTGGAGTTGTAGTCACTTCTCTTGATAAAACTATCTTGTCACTCATATTAATGGAATGAAAGCTTTCTATTTTACATTTGATCTATCTCATGTTTTCCTTCTGTTGGATATCTTGCAACCAAAGGTACAACAAGGAATTGTCCATATCCTGCTTCTTAGGCTATTTCTATCTCTTTGATGGTCTGTCTCTCTGTCTGTCTCTGTCCCTTCTCTCACTCCCTCTCTCTCCCTCTCCCTCTCTTTCTCCTTCTCTTTCCCTTCCTGCCTCCTTCTCCTCCTTTACTCTCTCTCTGTATCTTTCTGTCTCTCTCTCTCTCTCTCTCTCTTTTTCTCCTTCCCTCTCTGTCTCTCTGTCTCTGTCTCTGTTTCTTTCTTTCACCTTTAATTTTTTCCTCTTCAAGCCTCTGTAACAAAAGCAAGATCTCACCAAAGCAATCAATCAACAAGTGTTCACTATATACCAGATAAGCTAAACAAAAACATTGTCCCTGATCTCCAGAAGTTCACAGCCTACTGGAGAAAACAACATATAAACAATTATGTATATACAAGCTGTACACAGTGTAAAAGAAAGGTGGTTTCAGAAGGGAGAAATTTGCAGTTGTAAGCATGAAGAAAGAGTTTTAAAATAATAGTCTTTTATTTCAGAATATATGCAGATAATTTTCAACATTGACCTCTGTAAAATTTTATGTTCCAAACTCTTCTCCCATCCTTCCCCCTACTGCTCCCCCAGACAGCAAGCAATCCAATATTTGTTAAACATTTGAAATTTTACTATACACACTTCCACACCCATCATGCTGCACAAGAAAAATCAGATTAAAAAAGAAAAAAAATGAGAAAGAAAAACAAAAGCAAACAAATAACAACAAAAAGTGAAAATACTATGTTGTGATCCACTTTCAGTGCCCACAGTCCTCTCTGGATGCAGATGGCTCTCTCCATCACAAGTCTATTGGAACTTGCCTGAATCACCTCATTAGTAAAAAGAGCCATGTTCATCAAAGGTGATCATCACATAATTTTGTTATTGCTGTGTACAACGTTCTCTTGGTTCTGCTCACTTCACTTAGTATCAGTTTATGTAAATCAGTTCATGTAGGTCTCTCCAGGTCCTTGTGAAATCTTTCTACTGATTGTTTCTTATAGAATAATAATATTCATATTATTCAGCCATTTCCTAACTCAGTTTCCAGTTCTTAGCCACTACAAAAAGGGCTGTTACAAACATTTTTGCACATGTAAGTCCTTTTCCCTTTTTTATGATCTTTTTGGGATATTGTCCCCGGAGAGACACTGCCCGATCAAAGGATATGCACAGTTTGAGCCAAATTGCTCTCCAGAATGGTTGGATCAATTCACAACTCCACCAACAGTGTATCACTGTCCCAGTTTTCCCATATACCTTTCAACATTTGTCATTATATTTTCTTGTCATCTTGGTCAATCTGGGAGGTGTGTAGTGATATCTCAGAGTTATCTCAATTTGCATTTCTTTAATCAATAGCAATTTAGAGCATTTTAAAATATTACTAGAAATGCTTTTAATTTTTTCATTTGAATATTGTCTGTTCATATCCTTTGACCATTTATCAATTAGAGAATGGCTTGTATTGTTATACATGAGTCAATTCCCTCTATATTTTAGAAATAAGGTCTTTTGCAGAACCCTTGGATGTAAATTTTTCCCCTAGTTTTTTGCTTCCTTTTGAACAAAGACTTCTTGAAGAAGGTGGGATTTGAACTGAGCCAGGGAAGAAAGAAAGCAGAGGCTAGGGCAAAGAGCATTCTGGGATACTGAGGATTTCCAGAGCAAAACATGGACTTTGGAGATGTCTTGCTGTGTGCAGGAAAAATAGAAAAAAGGACACTTTTCCCCTGTGATTTTTAGCAAAATAATAATAGTGCTGCAAGTCCTGTAACATTTTTCTATTTTCTGTCGAATGCTATTGGAAACTGAATTTGTTCATGATGGTTATAGCAAATGTGATGTTTTTTGTTTTGGATTTTTTGGAATTATTATGTTTTGGTACAGTTAGTCTGCTAGTTATAGTCATGCTGTCAAATGAATTTAACAAATTCTGAAAACTGAAAAAGAATTTATTAATAGTAATAATAATAGCTAGAATTTATTCAGTACTTATTGTGTGCCAGACATCATGCAAAATACCTTAAAAATATTATCTCATTGATCCTCACAATAATCCTGGGAGGAAGGTGCTATTATTATTCCTAGTTGAGGAAACTGAGGCACACAGAATTTAAATGACTTGCCCAAGATCACAGAGCAAAACTGAGGCTAGATTTGTCCTCAAGTCTTGCTGACTCCAGGCTCATGTCTTCATCCACGACATAGTAGTCTATGTTACTCTATAAATTTCTTTGACAGTTAGGATTAATTGCATTACATTAGCTGGGTTTGATAAGTCAATCAGAGTTATCACTAGGGCCTAATTTGTCAGCATATCTGGATTCCTGCAAAGCCTTCACAGTGATTATATAATAGTTTAAGTGCCCACAAATTTCTCTTTGGTTATCATTTTCCTGCTTTGCCATTGCTTTCCCCTTCATCCTACCCCAGTCCCCCTCCTATTGCATGTGTATGGATAATGCGTTAGACGTTGAAGAAATTTTTGTTAGATTATTATTAATTTTTAAAAGGGTCTCAGGTAAAAAAGAGAATTGGGCATATGTATTTTTAAATATTATGTTAAATGTATTTTTAAAAGCTATTTAAAATAGCTTTATATATATATAAATTTTATATATAGTGAAAAAACTGTCGTAACAGTTCACAGTTTCATGAACAATTCTTTTTTTCTTTCTGATTTGAACTATTCATGTTTCTATATTTATTAAATTTGCTTAGGGAAATATACAAATATATACATATATAATCACAAATATATTATAATAAATTATCCAAGATCACATAGATAATAACTATTACAGCCAACAGTTGAACTTAAGTTCTCTAACCCCAAAATCAATTTGTTTTTTTGCTGTTAGACTATGCCACCATCTTATTTCTGCCCTCACCTCCATAAATTTCAAACACATTTCTCCTAGACTTTTAATATATCCAAAAATTACATAGTTTCAATTTTAAAGTTTAGCCTGTGTGTTTTTTAATAGTATTTTATTTTTTCCAAATACATGTAAAGATAGTTTTCTCCTTTGTAAAACCTTGTGTCCTAAATTTTTCTGTCTCTCCCCCCCATCTCTTTCCCAAAACAGCAAGTAATTTGAGATAGGTTAAACATATGCAATTCTTCTAAACATATTTCCATTTTTATCCTGCTACACAAGAAAAATCAGATCAAAAGGAGAAAAAGCACAAGAAAGGAAAAAAAAAACAAGCAAACAACAACAAAAAAAGGTGAAACTATGCTTTGATCCATATTCAGTGTACATAGTTCTCTCTCTGGATGCAGATGGCTCTTTCACTACAAGTCTATTGGGATTTGAGCATATTTATTAAAGGAAAAAGAGAGATACAGAGAGATAGAGACTGACAGACACACTATGATAAACAGGATGGAGTGGTCAGTAGATAAGAACAAAGAAGAGAGATTAACTGGCATACATACCCCTAAGATGTGTAGAGACCCAGAAATTATAACAAAAGGATGAGACTAGTGGGCAACTGCAATGTTCTGATATTTTATTTCTTCATCTTTATAACTATAGAAATGAAAAGATTTTATTCACATGAGCTATAAGTTTTCCTTTTTTTTAGGCTCAACAGATTCTGTTCCTTTATTCATTCCTCTCCTGTCCATTCAGTTGCCTTCTTCTGGACATGCTTGACTATTGACTTCTCTTTAAATATGTGTTATGTAGAACTAATGTGATCTGACCAAGATATAATACAATGGGCCTATCACCTCGCTCTTTGGAAAAATAATTTTTTCTCATTGTACCCTAGTATCACCTTTTGAGACCTTTAAATTTTGTTGAGTTTATATTTTGTGAGAATTCCTAGGTCTTTGATGTGTGAGCTACAGTTTGGCCATATTCTTCCCTGTCCTTTATTTGTGCAGTTGATTTTTTGAACCCAAGTGTATGAATTTACATTTAGTGTTACTGAATTTCATATTATTAGATTTCAGCCTGTTGAGATCTTTTGGGACTCCAGTTCTGTAATATAACATTAACAATCCCTTACAAATCCATGATATCCATAAATTTGTTAGGTATATAAACAATATAGAAACATGGAAATAGTTTAAGATTTAGAATCAGAATTTCCCCAGGTTCAGATATTGATCCTTTTATCAGCTATATAACTATTCACTCTCTATCTTTGTTTTTCCGTAAGATAATAATATTTGCACTTTTAAGGTAGTGGTGAACAAAATGAATTACAAATTTGAAAATTTTCTACACATGCAATTTGCTATCATTCAAGTCAGTGATGTGAAATAGAGCAGAGCTGAGAACAGAGCCTTTCCCATAAAATGCCCTAGCCTTTCCACTTACCATAATAGAGTCTTGAGAGAGAATATTGCACTTTTTTGATATCCTAGATTTTATAGCAGCAGCAACAACTATTCCTATGCTTAGCATTATCTTCACCCTCACCCTCTTACCTTGGATGATTCTGAATGTTAAGCTCCTACTTTGTGCAGTTAAACAACAATTCATATTCTCTGTTCCACCACTAAGTGTTATCCTCTCAGAGCCTCCAGTCTCTTGCTTGGACCCTGACTTTCTCGTGGCTCTTGTGAGTCTAGAACCTACTCAATCTAACACACTGAGCCTACTTTCCAATAGAATTAATATGGTATAAATTAACTTTATACGTGAGTGCTCCTAAGAAGAAGAAATGAATGAAGGCTTCAATTGTAAGTGTGGGGTTGTGAGGACTAGAAATGTGGGGGAGAAAAGCTAACTTTGAGAACTTCAGACACATTTGCTATCCCTTTTTGGGATTCTAGGGTCAGTGTGAACTAGAAAGATCATTGGCTCTGTATCCAGAGGTCCTGAGTTTACATCTTGTCTCTGATGCTTGGCAAGTTATATCCAACTTTAGATTTCAATTGATTTCACTTTTCTTGGATTTTAATTTCCTTATCTGTAAAACATTGCATTAGATGGCCTCTGAGGTCCATTCCAGTTCCAGATCCATGAGACTATAATTCTGCAATCTGGAATTTCTATGAGTTTGCTCAATCCTAGAAAATAAGAATGTTTCTGAGGTACATATTAGATTCCCAGTTTTTTGCAAAGCATTAAAGGCCTAATGAGACCTTTGTCCAAAGCTAGTCATTTCTATAAGGAGCTATTTATGGCAAGGCACAGCTCCCTCTGGGCTTTATGAAAGGTGTTTGTTATCAGTCACGTCTGTGGCACTTAGTAACAGCCAACTGCTTTATAATCCTTTGTGGGCTTATTCTCACAGGTTTTTAATTACATTGTAAAATAGTGTGTCATGCTAAAGTTAAAAACAACCAAACCAACTGTTTCTTAGATTATTACTGTCAACCCAACCCTTCAGTTCTATTTTGTTGATTCACAAACAAATGATTTGATCATCCTTTTTTCCAGCTGCAGCTCCCAGGAAATATAAACCAAACCAGAACAAGAGAGAAGAGTTACCATAACAGCCATCAAGAAGTCTCTAGGATGAAAAATGAACCTTTTATATACCATTCTTTCATATGACATATTTCTGTTTCCTGGCCCTTTGAAGGTGCTGCTCTTGGACTCTGGGCTATAGTGTTAATCCATGAATTTGCCACATGACTCACAGAATCATAAAATATTAAGAATTGGATAGGGATATCCAGGAATAAAGTTTATTGCTAATTTTTCAGAGTGAATGTTTATTTATATTTAAAATATTAGCAAATACTGCAAATCAGGACTTGATTTATTGTTCTTGATTGACTAGACTTCATAATGGTATGGAAAATGTTAGTAATTCAGATTGACTGAAAAGCATCATGTGTACATTTTCCCCCTGGAAAGCTAGTTGATAAAATATTTGCCAGCATATACTGGTCAAAAGGGACATCAAAAGTCATCTAGTAAATGTATACTTGAAGGGGAATATCTCCTACCTCTTTCCTAACAAAGAATCATTTAATCTTTACTTGAACCTCTTCATTTTATAGAGAACTCATTAACTTCCAAGGCATACCATTCCCTTTTCACACAGCTCTAAGTATTAAGAGATTTTTCTCTATGAGTTGAGAATGGTCTTTGCAATTTCAGTTGCTCCTAGTTCTGCTCTGTGGGGCCAAGAAGAACAAATCAAATCCCTTTATCATTATTATAACCCTTCAAATACTTGAAGACAACTATGATGTCTCTTGGAAATTATGTCTTCTCCAGTTTAAACATCTCTAATTCACAGCTGATTTTCATACATCACTGTTACTGCATATAATGGTTTTTTTTTTGGTTCTGTTCAATTTACTTCACATCACTTCATATAAGTTTTTCCAGGTTTTTCTGAAACCATCCTGCTTGTCATTTATTATAGCAAAATATTATTCCATCATAATCATCTACAAGAGCTTATTCAGGGATTCCCCAATTGATGGGCATCATTTAATTTTGAATATTTTTACCACCACAAAAAGAACTGCTATAACTACTTCCATGCATACAGATCCTTTTTTTTTTCTTTGATGTCTTTGAGATACAGAACTAGTAGTGATATTGCTGGATCAAAGGGTATCCATGGTTTTATAGTTCTTTAGACATAATTCCAAATTGTACTCCAGAAAGGTTAAATCACCTCATAATTCCACCAATAGTGAATTAGTGTGCTAGTTTTTCTGTATCCCTTTAAGTATATCATTTTCCTTTTTCTATCACATTAACCAATATGATAGGTTACCTCAGACTTGGTTTAATTTGCATTTCTTTTGGCTACATTGTTTTTCTTTGTGAAAAAGCATTTTAATTTAATGTTATTAAAATAAGCTATTTTACATCTTTTCTTTGATCATAAATTCTTTCCTTATCCATAGATCTAACAGGCAAAAATGTTTTTGCTCCCCTAATTTTCTTATGATAGCTCCCTTTAGATCTAACTTATGTAGCCATTTTGACCTAATCTTGGTATATGATATTGATTTATGCAAAATTTTGGGTAAACTGCTTTCCAGTTTTTCCTGGCATTTTAAAAAATAGTGAGCTTTTCTCTTATAAGATAGGATGTTTGGGTTTATCAAACACTAGATTGCTATGGTCATTTACTACTATATACTATGTACCCAACCTATTCCACTGATCAGCCACTTTATTTCTTAGTCAGTATCAGATTGTTTTGTTGATTACTGTTTTGCAATAGAATTTGAAATCTAGTACAGCTAGGCTACTTTCCTTCACATTTTTCTTCACTGATTTCCTTGCTAATCTTGACCTTTTGTTCTTCCAAATGAATTTTAAGTTTTAGTTCTATAAAATATTTTTGGTAGTTTGATTGGCATGGTACTAAATAAGTAAATTAACAGGTAGAATTTTCATTTTTATTATTTTAGGTTAACTTTCCCATGAGTAATTAATATTTGTTTAGATCTAACTTTATTTGAGTGAAAAGTGTTTTGTAATTTTGTTTGTATGGTTTCTGGCTCTGCCTTGGCAGATAGACTCCCAATAGTCCGATATTGTCTGTGGTCATTTTGAATGGAATTTCTCTCTCTAAATCTTCCTTTTGGATTTGGTTGGTAATATATAGAATGCAGATTATTTATGTGATTTTATTTTATATTCTGTAATTTTGTTTAAGTTATTAAAACAATATTAAAACACTAAGTTATTATTTCAATTAGTTTTTGTTTGATTCTCTAAGTATAGCATCATATCATTTGCAAAAATTATGTTTTTGCTTCCTCATTGCCTATTCTTTTCCCATTATTTTCTTTTTCTTCTCTAATTGCTAAAAAGAGCATTTCTAATGCAATATTGTCTAATAATGGTGATAATGATCATCTTGATTTCACCTCTGATACTACTAGTAAGGTTTCTATTTTGTTCACAATGTAGATACACTTGGCCAATTTTATTTTTTAAGGAATTTGTTTATTCAGTAAAATTTTGTGCTTCTTTTTCTATTTGTCCAATTCTGATTTGTAAGTAGTATGTTTCTTTAGTGGAATTTTGTTTCTCTTTTACCATTTGATCAATTATGGTTTCTTTGGTGTTATTTTCTTCAGTATTTTTGGGCCTTTTTTTTTAACCAACCTGTTTTTTGCATTCTCTTTATTTTCCTTCCCATTTTCCTTCTACCTCTTTTATTTGATTTTAAAAATCTTTTTTTTTTTGAGCTTTTCTAGGAATTCTTGTTGATCTTGTGTCCAATTTACATTTTTTTTTCCTTTGAGGCTTTGCTTGTAGCTTTCTGATATTGTTGTCTTTGGGGTTTAATGTCTTGGTTACCATGGTAACTTTTCATGGTCAGATTCTTTTGTTTGCTCATTTTCTAGTCCATTGCTTGACTTTTAACTTTATGTTAAAATTGGACTCTGCTCCCATGGTGGAGAGGAAGCTTCAGGTTTTTCATGTTGCTATTTTGAGAGTTCTGTGGATCTGTAAGTTTTTAGTGCTTCTATGGTGGTCTGATCTAAGAAGTGTATTTATTGTTCTCTTGGCCTGTGCTCTGATCTTTATTTAGGAAGGAACCTTGTTTCCTTTTAGGAACAAGTGCTATCACTTCTCTTTGCCCTGGAATTGTGACCAGGTCCCCTGCTCTCCTGCCGTTGCAAGTACTAGTGCTCCTTTCTATCTTGGAACTGAAATTAATGCCTCTACTCCATTGTGAGCAATTATAGAACTGTAGCCAGGACCCCTGCTCCCCTGGAGCCATATGTGCTCCTTTTGGTCCTGGAATTGTAATTTGGGCTCCTGCTGTTCTGCAGCTATAAATACTAAGGCTCTGTTCTGTCTTGGAAATAAGACTTGGGCCCTTATTTCTTTGTGAGTGACCACAAGAGCTTTTCTCTATTTTAGAACTAGGATAAGGGACCCTGCTCCCTTATGATTGCAAGAACTAATCCTTGTTTTCATCCAGGCAATTTGACCTAAAATTTTGTATTTGTAATGCAGCAGGATCTTGCACTATGCTAGCAAAGGGTCTTCTATAATCTCTTTTTGGCCATTTGTTCAACTCTCTTACAGACTGTATGAGATGAGAGTTCTGGAAGCTGCTGCTGCACCCACCTTGAGAGGTTTCTGCTAGCATTGCCTTGGTGCAGCCTGAGCTGTACTTCAGACTGACTACAACTCCAATGTGACAAATCTTCCCTATCATCCTCCTAAGTCATCTTGTTTCACCTTGATCTTTTGTGAGATTCTTTCTCTGTTGAATTAAATTTAAGGCATTATTTTAAAGTTGTTTAGAGGAGAATTTGAGAAAGTTCAGATGAGTACCTGCTTCTATACCATCATCTGGACTCCACCCTTGATTTTCCTATTTTCTTGAAGCCTTTTTTGTTCAAAGATCATAGGAAGTTTTTTTTTTTTCCTATTGCTATTCACCTACAGACTTGATAGGAATACATTATACATTCACTTTATCCTTTCCTTCCTTCTCACCACATTTATGTCTTTTTTGTACCTTTATTCCCCAAATTTATTAATTTACTATAGTAGAGTTGTGAAGTTTGCCCCATGGGGCTATAGTTCTATTTTTTCCTTTTTCCTTTTCCCATTTATTTAAAAATTTCATTTTTATCTATTTTTTAAAAAGCTCTTGGTGATCTTGTGAGATAGAATACCTTATTTTATCATTTATTCTTTCCTCAATAGCTAAATACAAACAAAAAAGGAAAAAAAAAAGTTATATTTATTTTTCTTATATTTCTGTTATTTGGAGTGTTTGCAAGGAAAATATTACATAAAGATATGTTTTTTCCCCTTCCTGGAACTACCTTAAATGCTTCTCTTTTATTGAACATCTATCTTTTTGCATTAATGATTAGGCTGAGATTTGCAGAGTATATCATTTTGGGTAGCATCTTGAGCTTTTCTTTTTGAAGTACATGATTCCATTCTTTTCAAAGTTTTCAAGGGGATGCTAGTATTCTTATATTATTTGAGTTTCCTTTTCTTTATTTTTGAAGTTCTTTCTCCTGGTCATTTGCTTTGCCATTGGAGTTGTTAAAATTGACCATTATGTATCTTGGAATTTGAAGTTTATGTGTTGTTGTTTTCCTTACAGTCACATTTACTAGGAGAATATAAGCCCTTTGAAGTCAGGAATTGTTTCATTTTTTTGTCTTTATGTTCCTAGATTCTAATATAACACTTTGCACACAATAGTCACTTAGTAAATGTTTGTTGAATTCAATTTTACCTACCCTACTTCATACACAATGCCCAGGAGAGAAGCTTAATAAATGTCTTTTGAACCAAAAACCCTCTTAAGTCTCTGAGCTGTCTTAATTCCCAGGTTAACATAACACTCCAACTCAGCCCTTAAAATAGCTTCATATATTTTCTGGGTATCTTAGAGTGTGTCTCATTTTAATTATCCAGTACATTCCTCTTTTCAATAAATTGCTTTCCTTGCCCT
This sequence comes from Antechinus flavipes, assembly GCF_016432865.1. NCBI lineage: Eukaryota > Metazoa > Chordata > Mammalia > Dasyuromorphia > Dasyuridae > Antechinus > Antechinus flavipes. The sequence goes on along the minus strand of NC_067398.1, from coordinate 310,755,877 downwards.
AATTCTCCCTCTCGAGTCATGGTCTTGATCCTCTCGCTTTTGTAATATAGCCTTCAGAGCTGCAGCCAGAGGTTTATGTAACTGATCTTAAACAGCAGCAACAATGCAGAGGTTACAATGCACCCAGAAAACTCTTCAAGTTGGCTCTTTTGCAAAATTGTATAATTTAAGTCACATATGCATCCAACCCCACCTCAGGACCCAAGCCAATGATCTATTCCATGTGTTCTTTTCTGACTTATCACTAATTGATTCAATTTCATGGCTTGATTATCTCCTTCTCCTCTTCACCCCACCAATGCCAGCCAAACAAACAATTATTTTAGGAAAATTAAAGATAAAGCCAAGTACAAAAGGGAATTTTGGTTCCCTCAGTTCCTTTCCACTACCAGTAATTATGAATAGCCATCTAGGTCAGTCCTATCCATTTGAACTCCCTATCCCATTATGACCTATCTTCCCTTTTTGCTTTCCAGAATCCCTTTCTATTTTTAATCACCTTTGCTTCATAGTAGATGTGTGACCTCCCCGTAGTTTTTACTTTCTATTTAATAGCATTTTAATTTTAAATAATTGTTTAGATAGATAGGTATTATAACAGCATATATTGTTTTGCCTCCAACAGAATGTAAACTTCTTACAATTTCCCAAATGATAAATGGTCAAAAGATGTGAAGAGGCAATTATCAGAAGATAAAATTTAATCTATCAGTTGCCTTATTAAAAATGTTCCAACTCAGTAATAATTAGAGAATTTAGATTGTGCAAAACAGATTAAACAACTCTTTCTCATGTCTACTAAATTGGCAATATTGACCCCAAAAAGGAAAATAACAAATATTGGAAGGAATGTGGGAAAACAGGTACATTAACACAATGTTGGTATGGCCAGCCACTGACCCAGCCATTCTGGAAAGCAGTTTGGAACTATGTTGCTAAACCCTTTGATCCAGTGACACCACTATGATGTCTATACTTCTTTTTTTTTTTTTTTTAAACAGGGTCTTTATTTATTTATTTATTTATTTAGTTTATTTTATTTAATAATAACTTTGTATTGACAGAATCCATGCCAGGGTAATTTTTTACAACATTATCCCTTGCACTCGCTTAAGTTTCTTTTTTCCCCTCCCTCCCTCCACCCCCCTCCAAGATGGCAAGCAGTCCTATATATGTTAAATATGTTGCAGTATATCCTAGATACAATACATATTTGCAGAACCGAACAGTTCTCCTGTTGCACAGGGAGAATTGGATTCAGAAGGTAAAAATAACTCGGGAAGAAAATCAAAAATGCAAATAGTTCATATTCATTTCCCAGTGTTCCTTCTTTGGGTGTAGCTGTTTCTGTCCATCATTTATCCATTGAAACTCAGGTCTCTTTGTCATAGAAATCCACTTCCATCAGAATATGTCCTCATACAATATCGTTGTCGAAGTGTATAATGATCTCCTGGTTCTGCTCATCTCACTTAGCATATGATGTCTATACTTCAAAGAAATGAAAGAAAGAAGAAAAGGTCACAAATAAGTATATCAGCTCTTTTGTAGTGGTAAAGAGCTGAAGCTAAGCAATCCCCACCATTTGGGGATTATGGCTAAAGAAATTATGGAATGTGAATATGATGGAAAGTTGTCAGAAATTACAAAGGGGACAGTTTCAGAGATGGCAGGGAAAATTTATATGAACTGATACACAAATCTAACCTAAGGTACATATTAGCTGTGGGACTCTAAGAAAGTCACTTAACTGTTTGCCTCAGTTTCTCATTCACAAAATAAGCTGGAAAAGGAAATGGTAAAGCACTCTAGATCTTCCAAGAAAACCCCAAATGAGGTCAGGAAAAGTCAGACAGGACTAATACTACTCAACAACAATGTAGGACTAAATTTTGATTGATTATGCATATTTGTTTCAAGAAACCAAAAGAATGATTTATACAACAAAATATATATTAAAAAAACTTTAAAAAACTTATGGGGTATGATCAGTACAATGATTAAGCATGATTCCAGAAGACCCATGATGAAACATGTTACTTACCTCTTTACAGAGAAGTGAAGAACTCAGGAAGCAGATTGAAACATATTTTTGCAAATGATTAATAAAGGGTAGTTAGGTGATATAATGAATAGAGCAATGGGCATGGACTCAAGAAGACTCATTTTCATGAGTTCAAATCTAACTTGAAGTACTTAATAACTGTGGAACCCCGAGAAAGTCATTTAACTCTGTTTGCCTCAGTTTCTAATCCACAAAATAATCTGGAAAAGGAAATGGTAAAACACTCCAAATCTGCCAAGAAAACCCCAAATAGGGTCAGGAAGAGTCAGAAAAGACTGATACTACTCAACAACAATGTAGCAATTAGTTTTGATTGTGCATATTTGTTCAATGAGGGTTTTGTTTTGCTTTAATGGGGGGGGGGAGGAGAGAAAAGAGATTTTTTTAATTGAAAAAAATGTTATTTTAAAACAGAATTTAAGCTCCTTGAAGACAGACTCTATTTCTTTTTAATTTTTTTATCTTCAGTACTTAGCTCAGTTACTGACAATCAGTAAGCTAAATTGAATTAATTAAAACCTTATTGATTATATGCACTGTTTATATAGATGGAGCTATGGCTAGAAATTTTGATACCTGGAAGCCCCCAGACATATCCTACAAGCAATTTTTAAAGACAAATTTAATTTAGTGGGCTGGGGAAGATGGAGGTGGTAATAGATCTTTGGTTTCGGAACATAGGATGCCTTGGTGGAATAAACTCTAGGATACCCCCTATGAGGAATAAATAAAAATGTTAGACCTTTGATAAAGAAAATATTACATGTTGTATGGTCACTGGGGAAAAGGGAGTGCCCTCTGGTAGCTTCTTATCTCAACTAATTAATTAATTGTTAATTAATTGATTGATTATTATTGTTATCGAGAAGCTGCCTTATAAAGTGGATTGATAGCCTGGTTTAGAATTAGGAATCTGGGTTTAAATCTTGACTATGACACATTCTGGCTACATGACCCTGGGCAAATCAATCTATTTCTCAGTTCCAGGACATTTAAATTTTTTAGATTTTTTTTGTTTTAGATAAATTTCAGGATCTTAACTGAACAGCATTAGTACAGAGTTTCTGCACTGAATATCCCATACCAATGAAATCATGGTTGCAGTTACTATCCCAACCTATGCATTTATATGCACGCAAACACACATATCACATCTCTAACAACAACAAAGCTGAAAGGCCCCTCAAGAGACCATCAAGTCTAAACGACTCATTTTGGAGATTTTGGCCTCAGGAGCTCAAATGTCTTGCCCAAGGTTATACAATGATGGAGGTGGGATATGAACACAGAGCCTCTGGTCAGAATTTTCTGGCCACTCTACTCCCTATTTTCTTCCTCATTGGAATCTATTTCATATGATAAGGACTTATTCTTTTTTTGTCTCAGTAACCAAAGCACCTAGTACAATTTATGGAGCATAATAAGGGCTTATTTAAGGAGCTTAATAAAGGCTTGTTTATTGATTGATTCCATGTACCCTATTTATCTGTCTTTCAAGACCCAGTTAGAATGCCACTCCTTCCAAGGAGTTCCTTGTTCACATTAGCAGTTAAAAATGAGGTTATATAATATTTTGATGGATAGAGTGCTTGACCAGAAGAACTAAATTTAAACCCTTCTATAGGAATTTACTTAGTTGTACAATTAAAGAACTAGATGAATGTTAGTTGCTGTTGTTGTTGGTATGTAAATAAAACAGACTGGCCACCCAAAGCCTAAGGGGGTATCTCTTTTATTCCTTTTTTTCTGTTGAATTTCAAGTCTTAAAAACTCCTATTTAGATAAATGCCTTGCTGAAATCCAGTTATGCTGTGTCTATGATTTTTTCCTTAAATATGTGCTGGTAAATGTTTTAACAATTGGCTCTCTGAAAATTTACTCACAACACACTTTTAAGTTTACGTTGCATTGTTAACATTTTTTTCCTTCATCATCTTCTTAAGTCTAGACAATTGACAGAACAATAAATCCCTCCCTGATTTATAGCATTTTCTGACTTCTGAGATGTAAATGCTTGCACAGAAAATTTAACATCTGCTCCCCAGAGATGATTTGAGCTAATTCTCCTGATGAACTAGCCAAGTAATGATGAGGTCCTGAGTAACTTAGTTACTCAGGGTGGGGTTGGCAGACAAAGACTAAAGGATTGATGGAATCACTCCCTGAGGTAAGCAGGAAAGAGCACTGATGGAGATCAGCTTAACCTTATATCCCCACCATGCTGTGTCCAGCCAGAAATCCAAGTTATGTCAAACCCCTGAGGTTAAATTTCCCCTATAAACTATGACCCACGCTGTCTTAGCTGAATCCCTTTTGGGTCAGTCCATCATGGCCCCCTGCCTCATGCTCGCTTACCCTCCTCCTCCTCCAAGCCATGTCTTTCCTTTCATCCCTCATCATGCCTCATGATGTATTTCTCTTTCTTATGGCTAAAGATCATAAATCCCTTTTAAAGATTTTGCCTGCCAGCTAAGGGCATATTCCAGTCTCATGGGCTGTTCCCTTTCTCCTGGTTAATTGTGAATTTTTTTTTTCCTGAGGCAATTGGGGTTAAGTGACTTGCCCAGGGTCACACAGCACAAAAGTGTCACGTGTCTAAGACCAGATTTGAACTCAGGTCCTCCTGACCTCAGGGCTGGTGCTCTACCCACTACACTATCTAGCTGCCTGTTAATTGTGAATTTTAAAAGGAACTTGTCTTTTCTATCACTAATGGTTAAAACCCTTTTATTTCCTAACTATACGCTCTCTCATCTCTATGTCATATTTAACATTCCGGATATCTATTGTATTTCTATATTTGTCAGTAACCTGTTCTCCTAAATAAACCCACCTTATGTCAAAGAAAATGGCCATTATGAATTTTTCATATGTCCAAACCTCAATATTTGGTGCCTACATTTGGAATCCCAAACATATCTTTTGGAACTAGAAATTGCTTTCCTAAATCACAACATTGACCCTATCCTAAAAAGATGAGGTTTGATATTGCATGACTCTTTTGATGAACGCAGGATTTTTTATAGTGATCGCTGATTCTTGTTTGAAGACTTTGATGATTGCGGTATTGAAGCATGCAAGTTAGGGTTAAAGTAAAACTCAAGTGGAAATTTTATAATATAAAATAAACTAAAAATTCCACTATCAGAGTTGTGGAAGAGTATTTCTTGTGGTTTCTAATTTTCCTTTAGCTAAGTTCAATTTAGTCTAGTTAGCCTCTGATAAATATTTTTTCAGTTTCTTCCAGTAAAAAGAAATATGCCTCATTTTTTGAATCTAGACTAAAGAATAGAGATGTTAAACAGAATATCATAGTCTATTCACAGTTAATTCTCAATTAGACTTTGACTTCTTTTATATAATGAGTAAGGAATAAATTATATTAGGGATTTAATGAATCACTTTAAGTTCAGCTGAATCACTTTAACTTCAATCATAGAAATAAACTGTGAATGTTGCTGTGGGTTAACTGTAGAACATATAATTGTTCATGAGTTTTAAGAAAGAGATCTAAGATTTCACTCACCATCTAAATTTACCTAAAGACATGATTAGGTGGTAAAGACATGTTACCTTACTCTGAAATAGAATAATCAAAGGTAGGTTCCTATTTTAAGTGTTGAGCCATCAGCTCTTTAACTGTACCTTTTGCACTACTTCTAGCTGAATATACACATTCTCACTTCAAGGGCATTAATAGGCTATAGCATGAGGGCCACTTCCTGGCAAAAAGAGGGAGAAGAAATGCAAATATTTATATTCTTGTACCCCTGCAGAAGTGATTACAATCACAAAATTAAAAGATGCTTTCTTCTTGGAGGAAAGTTATGGCAAATCTGAATAGCATCTTAAAAAGGAGAAACATCACCTTGCTGACAAAGCTATAGTTTTCTTACTAACAAAACAATGGATGGCCCTGAGATTTGGACTATAAGGAAAGTTGAGACCACAGAATCGGTGCTTTCAAATTGTGATGCTAGAGAAGCCTTTTGAGAGTCAGAATAAAGATAAAATCAGTCAATACTTAAAGAAAGTAGTTCAGACTATTCATTGGGAAAAAAAAGTACTGAATCTGAAGTTTAAAGACTTTGGCCACATAATAAGGAGACATCAGAAAAGACCCTGATGTTGAGAACGATGGAAGTCAAAAGAAGAGGATAGCAGAGGAGGAACTAGACAGATCATTTTATGGAAGTAATGAACGCTTGAAAAGGTTTTGGGAGATAGTGGAATATAGAAAGCCATCAGGCCTATGGTCCATGGGATCACAAAGAGTTGGGTATGACTAAGATTTGTCAAAAAGAAGAATAATTCTATTATTTTTAAATAAACATTACATTGATAAAATTCACCACTGCCTGTGTGTACTTTTCTTTACTTATTCAATTTTTTATTTCAAATATAATCCAATATTCTAGTTTTCTAATGATCTCATCAATGTGGGTATTCTCTCCAATGATCCACATCTTACTCAATTCCTACCAACACATTTCTTTCCTATCCTTACATAATTTCACAATTGGAGAAGGGGGGTGTCTATTTAGACATGCATATATATATACATGTATATAATATGTAAATATGTATATGTATGTATATGAATATCAGTCAAGCACTCCATTTCTATCTCTCCAGCAATTTATTGATGCTATAAGTTGTCCATCCAAATTCATGCCATAGACTAGATAATAGGTGTTCTTCAGTTACTTTTTTCCCCCTCTTGTATGGATAGTTGGAATAATCTTTTGAATAATCAAATATTTAATTTAAGATTCCCTGTAATATTTTGGGAGATTGATATGTGCAATAAAATGTTATCCATAAGTAGGGACATGAGGAAAGTCTTAAGATTTGTAGGAAGTCCTTCACCTTAGATTCAGGGTGGAAATGAATCTTAGCAGTGATAATGACCTTTGGCAAGCATCCATCTTCTTGTTTTTTTTTATCTTTTTACATATTAATACTCAGAGTTGGTCATTGACCAAGATTATTTCTGTTGCTATTATCTTTCAAGGAATAGTATATTATTTTGACATCTGGATGGAAGACATAATGTTGGAAGAGAATCTTTAAGACAGTATTGTGTTCTTAATGTTTCTCTCCTCCTCTGTCAACAAATCATAACCATAGTAGACTCTTTTATTCTCTACATATCTTGTACAGACATTATTAATGGAAACTTAGTTGGTTTAACAGTAAGGAAGAGGATGAGATAAAGCTGGATTGCCCTTGGGCTATTTCAAAACTCTAGTAATGACCCCAGCTGCTCCCAGAAACAAAAGACCTTTTTTTGAAAAACGAAATTATTTTTTTCAATTCAAAATACAGATTTATTTTTTTAATCGACAGAATTTAGGTTACAACCTATTTCAGAAGGGAAAACTACAGGTATAATTAATAAAATCCAGAAATATTCCATTTAGGCTTGTTGTTATAAAGTTGAGTGTAAATTAGATTTACAGACATAACAATGGCAACCATGGCAATAATTGGCAATTAAAAATACATTGCAAATATAACAATGGTAACAATAAATCACTTTAGTGTACTACAAAGTGTTCAGATGCCATACATTTCTCATTTGATACTGAAACTAATACAATAAAACCAGTAACAGTATTATTATTTTTATTTTATAGATAAGAAAACTGAAGCTCAGAAAGTCTGAGTGACTTGTTGAATAGTGAAATCAAGATTCAAGTACAGTTATTCTGAATACTTTTCCCATTTCACAATCCTAGTAGTAAAATTCTCTTGTTTTTTGTAGTGTGTCTTTAAGTCATAAAACACTAGAATTAAAAATGCATTACACAGAGGGCGACAAAGAGGGATTTGGTAATTGTGAACGGGCTAAAATTCATAACAAATAACTATGAAAAAGAAATGGCGTAAAGGATTTCATCAAAGAAATGTATGATCATAAAAGAAGATGGTATAATCATATGATGAAAGCTAAGGTTAAACTGTAGGTAGCCCATGTACTTCATGATGTCAAGAAAGAAATGAGAAAGGCTGTCAACATATTAAATGGATTCTCACTGAGGTAAACTCAGGAAAGACACAGACAATGATGCAAGCATAGGGAAGCTTGGCTAGGTTGTTATGTGTACCACAGGAGGGAACATCTACAATGATGACATTGCAGTCATTTGGATACGTTTTTGGTCATAGGTTTTCATGACGAAGAATTCATCACAAAGTGGCCAGTGATGAGTTTCTTAGTTCTTCTATGTAGGTTGGTGTCTGAAAGCAGTTTTTTGCCACAATAGTGGCAAGAATCAGAGCCTTTCCAGCAAGAATATGCCAGAGTTGTTGCTCTATGAAACTGCCTTGAGAATACCATGGCGCTTAAATGTTTCAAAAAGGAATTGGAGTAATTCTTTATGGAGGGCTTAAATTTTTTTAAATTCCGTTTTTTACTATCCTTGGATTTTCCATAAGCTGATTTCATTGTTTTTACCTGTTTTTACAGGACTTTTGTGTTTGTCCTTGGTTATATGTTCCTTCTTTCATATTTTGTACATATATGTTTTCAATCAAGCCCCTTCTATAGCTGCTCTGGCTTTAGAATAATCAGAGGTCCTCAAACTACGGCCTGCGGGCCAAATGCGGCAGCTGAGGACGATTATCCCCCTCACCCAGGGCTATGAAGTTTCTATATTTAAAGGTTCACAAAACAAAGTTTTTGTTTTTACTATAGTCTGGCCCTCCAACAGTCTGAGGAACAGTGAACTAGCCCCCTATTTAAAAAGTCTGAGGACCCCAGTGAGATGCTTCTCCTACTTTTCTTCTTCCTTTGGCATTACATTAACAGAATTAAGTTTTCTGAGTCCCTCCTCTTCAACTGTTTTCTCTTTGAATGCTCTAGACATAGGTTTGCTCTTATTTTTTTCTCTGAGCCTTTTCTTCAAATCTGCTTTGCTAATGCATAGAGTGTCTAATTGCCCAATAGTTAATTCTTTTAGAGATGCAGTGGAGGACAACAAAAAGATTTGCAGTTAAGTTCAAATTCCAGCTCTAGAAACTGTTTACCTGTACGACCATAGAGGAGTCATGTAATTTTTCTAGACTTAGGTTTCCTAATCTGTAAAGTGTGGGGATGCCTTCCAGATCCTCTTCTATTCCAAAATCTATGATCCTAGATAAATGTGAGATAAGTTTCACCTCTCTGGCATAAGCAACTTGTTTGCTCATACATATATAGAACCAAGGCAGAGAACAACAATCCTTTATCCTTGAAACAATGACCCTCATCTTGTTTATGCAGGGTATATGCAGAATCCACTTTCTGCACATTTTCTTTCACTTAGTCCAGATCACTGGATGCAAATGCCTACCTGTTTATTAAGAATCTATTTTCTGTTGGTTTCTTCCTATTTATTCTGAACTTAGCAAAGATTACCCAAGCCTTTTGTTCCTAAATCCCCATGCTTTACCCTAGAGTAACTGAAATCATTAGAGGGAGAAGCAGAGGTCAGGAAAAGAAGTGATTAAGTCTCTATAATCTTGTGCCCTTGAAACAGGATGAAAGGAGATATTTTGTTTGATATCCTGGTAGGTTAGTGACTGATTATTGGCTTCTGCTATTTTAGTCATTTACAAGCTTTAGAGGCGCCCCATTTAAAATTCCTCAGATTGACTCTATTCTAGATCTTTACGTCATGTCCCTCCCACATTTCAGATGTGACAAAGTGATAGAAAATTGTTTCTCTGAAGTCTTGTCCTCTTTGGCTCTTGAGACACAAGTTGTGGACAAGTATAATAGATGGTCCCAAATGGACAGAAGAAAACTAGTCCTTTTAGAACCTAGAGCTTGGTTGTAAGATGGGTCTCCCTGGGAATGATTAGAACACAAAAATAAGACATCTATAATGTGAGCCAGAAAATCCCACAAGGTCTTAGTATCTAGCACCACAACAGTGCCTGTTAGTCAATCACCTGTATCAGGGAGGTTTGACAGTGGACAACAGGTGGATATGACAGGTGTGAGAAAAAAATTGGCAGCTAGCAAGAGATGGAGATCTAGGGAAGCAGCTGGATGACACTAGAAAAATCTGGCAGCAGAAACTAGAGAGACAAGGAGTAGGAAGAATAGAATGGGAAAGAAAAGATAAGTATACAGACATGGGGGAAAAGAAAGGGATTTATATCTAGAAAAGGAGTGCAAGATGAAGGAAGTGGTTATGATGGAAACTGTAAACCAGCTTGGGCGCTAAACCAGCTTATTCTCAGGAATTACTAAAATGAGCCCATTCTATTCCTATTATTCATTATAATTAGGTCAGTTATCCCAGATGGTCCAGGTAGCATAGAATGATGCAAAGCTGGAGCTCATGTGGCTTTCCATTGTTAGTGCTTCAATCTCTGAGACTGTCTTGATTAGTTTATCTTTAGACAACTAAACTCCTTTCTGCCTCATCCCCTTACTCGGTAGATCTTCCTTGCCCCCTCCCCACCCCTGCTCCCTGAGACTTTAAAAGTCATTTCCCCCCAGAAGCAAGTTGCTTAAAAACCTGATTCTGCCTTGTTTATTCACGGTTGATTAAGTCCATGAGCTATTTCATGTGATAAATGGCAAACCTTTCTAACCCGTGATGTATGTCTATGTCATAGTTGGTCTGTGTCACTAACCACTGTGCCCTCTTAAGTCTATTTAATATTTCTATTTCATATTATTACTTCATATACTGTCTTTATTTTCACTTTAATTATAAAGAACTTGTCAAGAATCTAGTTACTAGTCCAGAGTGTAAAAGCTAAATAGCAAATCGGCCTTGATCTTTCATCCTTGTGTTTCCCATGTTAGTGAGCTCAATGAATCATGATCTTAAGTGGAATGAGGACTGAACCTGCAGTGGAATGAAAGAGAACTCAGCTTTAGGTTTGGAAGATGGCAGGAACTGGGTATCATTGAAGCCTTGACCTACTTACCTTCAGAAATACATCATCCCTTTCTTCTAAACTCAAGCTGAGTTCCTCCCCCCTCCCCATTCCCTATTTGTGGAATGGGCTCTATTCCAAACATCACTCCAATAAATTATTCCTACTAGACACCATACAATGGGAAAATTGTGATATGGTCTATTCTGATTTGAAGGAGTGTCTTATCACTGGATGATGGACATTAGCAACTATAAAACCTGGAAATGAAAATGACTTAAGAGCGGGGAGGAATTGATCTGCCTTAAATCTCCAGTATAAACACAAGATTAGATCAGCTGATGGCTCCAGCAACCAAATTCCAGCCCAGCTTATTTGTTCACAGACTAGACACTATCCATTTTCTTCATCTAGGTCATATGATTCTGACTTTCCCCTCTTAGAGATAGATAAATCCCCTTCCTGCCACCCTCCCCTTGACCCTTATTGTAGCTCAAAGCCATAATCCCTTTAACTTTTTGGGTCCTGGGAATCTGAATTTAAAAACCCAATATCCAGATTTTAAGTGATTTCTCTAATTTTCATGTCACGGTGGCCAGTGCTCTATTTGGAATCTGATAACCTGTGTTCTAATGCTTTCTCTGCTCCTTATTATTTTGGGCAAATTATACTACCTCTCTCAGCTTGAGCAGCTTCTTTATAATGAGACCTTAGGGTGAGATAACCTCAAAGGTAAGATCCTTTCCAGTTCTAGGATCACACTTTCTTCTTGGTAGAAAACAAAGGAGGAAGAGAAGGAAAAGTCTCAACATTAACTTTAGGGTATCTATATGTTATAGGAAAAGTGAAAAGGAAAGGATGCTTATGGACTTAAATCTTTAACTCCCAATTCTAAAATCTCCATAGTATCAAGAAGCTTTACCTTCTGGGAGGAAAAAACAATGTTTTAGGAATTTAGGAAGACCAGAGATTATGGAACTTCCCCCACCCCCACCCTAATTATTCTATAAAAAGGATTTAAGGACCAGTGTACCAAAGTAAAATTAGGATCTTAGGCTCAGGTCGAGCTTTTTTTATCCCATCTAACATAGTGATATCCAGCACAAGAAAGAATGAATAAGTTAGTAATAAAATTAGATTCACATGTTCTATAAATTTCTAGTTGAAAAAGGGAAAGCATTTATTAAGTATTACTATATAGTAGATACTATTTTAAATGCTAGAGATACAAATACTGAAAGAGCGTCAGTCTCTGACCCCAAGGAACTTACACTAATTTTTTTTTTTACTTTTTAAATGCAAATTGTATTTTTCCAATTTCATGTAAAGATAGTTTTCAACATATTTTTAAAAATAAAATTTTGAGTTCCAAATTTTCTCCCTTATTCTTCCTCCCCCTCCCCACCCCCAGATGGCAAGAAATCTAATATAGGTTATACATGTACAATCACGTTAAAGATATTTCCACATTAGTCATGTTATGAAAAAAAGAAACAGAAGAAAAGAGAAAAAACATGGAAAAAAAAAAAAAAACAAGTGAAAATAGTGTGCTTTGGTCTGCACTCAAAATTCATCAGTTCTTTCTCTAGATGTGATTTTTCCATCTCAAGTTTTTTGGAATTATCTTGGATTACTTTATTGCTGAGAGAGCCAATTCTCCCATAGTTGATCATTGCACAATGGTTGCTTTATTGTATATAATGTTTTCCTGGTTCTGCTTGCTTCACTCAGAATCAGTTCATCTGTCTTTCCAGGTTTTCTAAAATGAACCTGCTCATCATTTCTTATAGAACAATAATATTCATTTATACACATCCATGTGCTACAACTTGTTCAATCCTTCTCCAAGTGATGGGTGTCCTCTCAATTTCCAATTATTTGTCATCATAAAAAGAGCTGCTATAAATATTGTTGTTCATGTGGGTCCTTTCCCTATTTTTATACTCTCCTTGGGATATAAGCCTAGTAGATTGCTGGATCAAAGGATATGCAGAGTTTGATTGCTCTTTGAGCATAAAGGAACTTACATTTTAATAAGAAAAGACAACTTGTATAGGAGAGTGGTGACTATGGAAGGGATGGATAAAAAATTGACCTATTCTTTCCAGAAGGAATGAATTGATTTGATCACTTTTTCCAGAGCAAAAGGGGTTCAATTTTTAAATTTTTAAATCAATTTTTAAAATTGATTGATAGATTGATCTTAAGATATAGAACTGTGATAAGTCTTGGAAAAGTCTCCTGGTAAAAAGAAAGTATCCTGGGAATGGAGTCAGAGGCCCAGGGTTTAAATCAGATCTCTACTACTTATGAGCTCTACAACTCTGGACAAATTACTTTACCTCTTTGGGCTTCATTGGGGAGGCTAAGGCAGGTGACCTTCCAGGTTTTTTTCAGGTCTAAATTTATAATCTTAAGAAAGATCATAGTGACATCATTTCTACATTCAGGTAAAAAGAAGAAATGATTATTTACTCTGCAAAAGGACCCATCCCACCATATATAAGCAATAAGTTCCTTGGTTTATAAATTTAAAAAAATGATTCAATTTATAAAGGTTCATTTGATCATGGCCAAGTCATGGCCAAGAGTAGAAGGAGCTTTCATTCTGGAGGTCCTTGACATTGACAAAATGACAAGTCCACACTCCAAACTAACAATAAATATAAGCCAGAACTCAAGCCTAGACACTTGTAGACTTCTCCTCATTAGTGATTAGTCAGGACTCTATGCTTGCATGAAGGGTGCAGTTGGTAAAACTTGTAAAAGCAGAGGACTTTTGATTCCTTTGGCCTCTGGCTTTGGGAAAGAATATATGATTTCAGATTTTCTTCAGAAAGAGATCTCTGGAGGGAGAGAGAAACTCTGAGAAGAAACTATATGTAGAGGAGAAAATCCTTCTATTATGTCCTTATTCTCAGCTTAATACAGTTTAACACAATCTTTTGGATGAGATCAGGGACTATTTTTCTTGGTTGACCTGAAATATCTTACTCCAAGTGGGAGAGCTCATTGAACTCTGTGTATTGTCTTAAACATTCAAATATGTATAAATTCACTAGCATCTTTTGGCTGGAATAAATGTGTTCTTTTGTTACTTGTAATTTGTAATGGTCTTCTTATAGCTGGAATTTGATAGGAAGGGAGTCAAGCCTTCAAATAAAGTCTGGAGCACTCCTTCCCCATTAAGCAGTAGCAAAAGAAGCCTGAACTTAAAAATTATTTCTAATAGACTAACAATATATTTTGGGGAAGATAGTTATAATTCTAGTTTGGTATCCTCTAAGTAGAGCAGAAGACCATCCTCCTGATTCCCTCATGGCAGGAATCAAAGTCTGCCTTCTAGAGTGATAGGCAAGAAGATGCCTTCAAACTACATTGAGGTAAAGTCATATGTACATGGGCAGCCAAGAGTAGTGCACAGAGTGCCAGGATTGAAGTCAGGAAGACTCATTTTCATGAGTTCAAATCCAGCCTCAGACTAGTACTAGTAAGTACTAGTTGTGTGATCTTGGGAAAGTTTTTTTTAACAGTGCCTCAGTTTCCCACCTGTAAAATGAGCTAAATAATAAGAAGAAAGTGGCAAATTAGTCTAGTATATTTATTGAGAAAACCCCATGGGATTACAAAGAGTCAGATACAACTCAACAACAACAGCAAAAAATGTGGACACTCAAAAAATCTACATGGGCAATACCATCCCCCTACACATATATTACATACACATACCCTTCACAAAAAAGCTCCATATAAAATTGCAAGGAAAAGTCACAACCAGGAAAAATCTGAGGTAATAACAGCTGTAAACTACATTAGAGTAAGTAATAATGCGGGACATATTTGTGTCCCTTTGGAGGGAAATAGCTCACAAAGCATCCAAGGGGTCATAGGTTTGTGTGGACACTGGGCATACAAATGCAGCCTGCTTATTACCCAAGTTGTATGCCTTCTATAGGACACTTTCCTCACAGTGATATATAGTCACTGATTTCATTTGTTTTATTGCTGGCTGGCCAGAAATATGTGAGTTAGGAAGATTTGGTGAGAGATTTGAGGCTCTGAGGTTGCCTCCAATAAAAGTATTAAAGCTATTTATTTTAAGCTGAAGGTACTAAACAAATATGATGACAGGTCCTTCTATCTTCTACCACAAAGCTAAGCCATTTCCCCCAGGGTCTGGAATTCATGCAGGAATTGGGGAGGAAATTAGAGGCTGTGTGAACCCAAATCAGGTTTCCTTGATACAGAACTGCTGGCTGTCTTTGGTGGCTGTCTGAAAAGTGGTCATTCTAAAGTATGGTGAGAGCAGTGAATAAGTCACCCTTGGCTGGAGCAATTATTGCCAGTGGTTTTTAGCAATGACACCATTTTTGACTATTGGGCATCCTGGTGATTGCAGCAGTGAATAGCAGTTATCTTTAGTGAATGAATGAACATTTATAATGACTTATCATGTGTGGAGCCCCGAGGGTACAAATAGAAAAGCAATGGCAACGTTTGTTCTCAAAAAAACTCATGTTCTAATAGGCATGAATACAATCTAAATATCAATAGGTATATATATATATATATTATATATATATATATATATATATATATATATATTATATATATATAATGTAGAATGCACACACATATATAGGCACATATCAATACATATAGAAGGTTTTAGTTGCAAGTTAGAAGAAAAGGTCCAGGTTACAGTGACAAAGCAGATAGCTATGTATCTTCAGTGCCTTTGCCATGGTAGCGAGGTGGCTCAATGGATAGAGTACTTTGTGTGTGACATGATGGAACCTGTGCTTTAGGAAATAAAAAGGTATGATATGAAACCCAGGAGGATTTAAAAACTTTTTATAACTCTGTTATTTAGTTGTTTTTGAGTCATGTCTGACTTTTCACAACCCCATTTGGGGTTTTCTTGGCAAAAATCCTGGAGTGGTATGCCATTTCCCTCTCCAGTTCATTTTACAGATGAAGAATGGAGGCAAACAGGGTTAAGTGACTTGCCCAACCTTAGAGAGCTAATAAATATCTGAGATCAGATTTGAACACAGTGAGATGATTTTTCCTGACTTCTAGGCTCAGCATTCTAACTACTGCTTTTTATAATTCTTTTATAATTCTAGCTGCCTTTTATAATTCTTTACTCCCCCCTTTTTTTCTTTACTTCATAAGTTTTCATTGTTTTGCTCATAGTAAAAATCTTTAACAAACCCTTATGGCACTGCGCCTTAAGGAACAGTAGAGTAGGGATAGTTGACCAGTAGGCTGCATTCCATATGTTTAGGAGCCAAGAAGGAAAGAAATTGTAAGAAAGGAGGACTTGGGATCCATCTCCAAACCTAGTTACAAAAGAAGATAACGTCTTTAAAAAAATCTTTTAATATTTTGTTTTCCCCAGTTACCTGTAAACCAATTTTTTATATTTGTTTTTAAGACTTTGAGTTTCAGATTCTCTCCCTTCCTCCCTACTCTTTCCCTATTGAGAAAACACATGTGAAGTTATGCAAAACATTTTCATAAAAGTCATGTTATGAAAGAAAATGTGGATATCTCCCCATCAAAAAGAAAAACTGACAACAACCAAAAACAACCCTCAAGAAAAATAAAATAAAGGATGCTTCAATCTTTATTCAGATATAATATGGTTTTTCTCTAGGTATGGATAGCAGTTTTTCATATACATCCTTCAGAATAGTTTTGAATCATTATATTGCTGAGAATAGAAATATCATTCACCCCTGATTGTCCCACAACATTGCTATTACTTTATACACAGTACATTTCACTTTTCTTGAGTTCATGGAAGACTTCCAGGTTTTTCTGAGAGCATCCTGCTCATCATTTCCCATAGAGCTATAATATTCCACCATAATCACACACTACAATTTCTCAATTGATGGACATCTCCTCAATTTCCAATTCTTTCCCTGGAGAAAAAAAGTTGCTATAAATATTTTTTTATGTATAGGTCCTTTTCCTTTAAAAAATTATCTTTTGGGATCCATGCCTAATAGTGGTATTGCTAAGTTATGCATGGTTTTATAGCCCTTTGAGGAGAGTTCATATCTTTTGATCATTTATCAACTGGGGAATGACTTATTTTTTTTTTAATTGACTCAGTTCCCAATGCATTTGAAAAATGCGGCCTTTATCAAGGAAACTTTCTTTAAAATAAAAGAGGATAATCTTATACTGAACTAATACCACAGACATCCACAGGAATGGTAACTATTAGAGGGCCATTCTGCCAAAAGGACAAACATCCAATGTTGATTAATGGAGAATCTGATTAGACAGTAAATTCCTTGAATACATGAACTGTTTCATTTTTGTCTCTGTATCCACACTATAGTATATAACAGTTACATAATAAATGTTTGTTGAATCTAGTAGAACTGACATAGAGTTGTCCTGTGAAGAACATGTGGATTTTGGTGTTAAATTGAACAGGAATTCCAGAGGTAGCCCTTGAACTCTAGGATCAATTATAAAATTCCCCACTTGACATTTAGAGCTCTTCATAACGGGGGCCCATTCCTCCATTTCTAGCATTCTTGCTGCAATCTCACTCCTCAGCTACTTGCAATTCCTTAAACAAAAATTCCATTTCTCCTTTCTGAGTCTTTGTATTAGCTGTTTCTCATCCCTGGAATGTTCTGTCTGTTTATTTCAGCTTCATAGCTTCTTTGCTTCTTTTAAGACTCAGATGAAATCCCACCTTCTTCAGGACACCTTTTCTGGTCTCTCTATTCTCTGTTGCTAATGCCTTCCTCTTTCAGATTAACTTCATATACCCTGAATATAATTTGACAGTACTAGAAATGTACATGTTCTCCCTCTCCCCACCCCTCCATTAGAATATATGTTCCTCAAGAGCAGGGACTCTAGTAATTATAGTTTTGGGTCCATTTTTGTTTTTAGCCTTTCTTTGATAGAACATAATAATTGCTTTAATAATGCTAGTTGGCTGATTGCAGGGTGCTTATATGACCCATTCAGTAGAACTGCAAGCAGAAGTAATTATAAGGGAGTCCATAAACACAATGAATGAGAACAATGTAGTATGCACAGTTAGGAAAGCTAACTATCACAGAACTAGGGAATTCAGATAAGATTCCGTAGAATGTGAGAGCATTATATTTTCAAAATATTCAGAAGAAAATAAAGTTGAGGTCAGTACAGATAGGTGATAGATGCAGGCAAAAGAGGAACATCTGTTTGCCCAAAGCTGTAAGGGGTATGCAGCTACTTGAAGCTGGTGATTATTCCCTGATCCTACTTAGGAAGCATTCCCTCAAGGCTGATGTTATATGCAAGGAGAAATATTACCCTCTGGGTGTGTGGAAGAAAGTTCAGAAAATAAACACTGATGTTTAGAAAAGCAGAACATATTCCAGAAAGACAGACTGTGTTTGGGAGAGAAAAGAGTGAGTAGAAAGTTCGGAATAAGAAGAGTGAAATCTAGTTATGGGTAAGGAGAGAGTGGGGTGGGGAAGGTGAGTTAAGACAGTATCTGTATATATATGAGGCAGTGGAAGTAGTTTGAGTACCTAGTAACACAGTCAAGAATCTGTTTAAGAGAAACTGATTCTACAAGAGGGATAGAATATGTGTGAAGTTGAAGTCTCCTGAATGTATTGGGACTTAATAGTGTAAGGTAGAGTTCATGTAGTGGTGGAAGGAAAAAGGTGGATAATATTCTGTCTGGGCTTGTTGTTGATTAATCATTTTTTAATCGTGTTCAACTCTCAGTAATTCCATTTGGGGTTTTCTTAATAAATACTGAATGGCTTGCCATTTTCTTCTCCAGTTTATTTTACAGATGAAAAAACTGAGGTTGTGTGGCTCTAATGATGACTTCCTTTTAAGCTTACAGAAATTCCACTTTTTATTGTATTAATTAACCAGCGGGGAAATGAAACATATAAATTGACCAGATAATATAGTCCATGAACTACTGTTCCAACCATGTCAATCATCATGACTCATGCTTTAGAAGACCCTTTAGTAAGAGGCTGCCATATCCCTATAGATGACAGCCTGAGAAGGTCAAAACTGCCCTCCATAACCAAGACCAAATGATTTCTGTGGCACTAAAATAGCCTTGAATTAAACTCTTTTGTTGGGTCCAAATTTAATCTAGGATTTAAAATTAAATATTACTCAAAACATCAAACTATAAAATAAATATGCAGTCTGTAGCTAGCTCATAGTTTCTCTGGGCACCAATTTCTTAACCCAATACACTCATAGATTCATATAGAGATTCTCCACACACCCACATACATATATACTGATACTACAAATATATAGTTTATTTTATCTAGAATAAATGAAAAAGGAAACTAAAGGCAACATTCCTATATGGTTCCTAGTCCTCTTTAAGTTGCCCCCCAAATCTGAGGATGGGACCAGAAGAACTCACCAATCAACATACCCTTGGTTCATGAGATAGGAATAGGGAAAAGAATATTTTCTCCTCATCACAGATTCATGGACTAAAAGAGTTAAGCGAGGAAAAAAATGATGGGCTTATACTTGTATCTCAGACTAATGGACTGAAAAAGAAACCAGTTTTGTCACCCCATCTAGCTTCCCATCACTTCGTTGTCATGGTGCCAGGCTTCAGGGAAATGCTGGCTGTGATGTCCAAGGCTATCCATGCTATCCCTGACAAACCTTAGCCATTTCTATCCTTCTCCCAGAAGTCCAAAAATGCAAGGTCAAAGGAATAAGATCATGAAAGAAACAGCATAAGAAAGGGGAAATAACAGAAAAAGAATGCAGTATGTACATGTCTTCCCTTTGTCTTAACTAATGGCTTCTGCTTTGTAGCAAATGAAAGCTTATTGAAATACTAGATGAAAGGGGAGGGGTAACCACTCTCCTGTGCCAGGATCATCAGAATCCATTCTTCAGTCTCTCTTTGAATCATTTCCAGGGGGCACAGGGCAAAACAATACTTCAAAGAGATAAAGGGGCAAGACAAATTCACTGGGGTTACAGTAAAAATCTAACACAAAACAAAAATGCAAAGAAGTGCTCATGAAAATTCTTTAAAGAAGAGAGAAAAAGATGTTCTGTGACCTGGAGTCTCTTAAAGGTAGTATTGTCAACTACCCAAAGCCAACTGATCTGTTTCTCAAGTTTGAAGCTGATGCCCTTGATTAAATGAAGAAAGTTGGTACTGTGTGATAATCCAAGGTATCCATGTAGATCTAATGAAAATTAATCAGATGGCTTTAGAAAACATACCCACTCTGTTTTATTTCTGCAAAACATTTCCTGGAAATCTATAAGGAAAACTGACATTTTCCAAACAAATGTTTCTGAAGTTTAGCTCACTGAAGTCAGAGGAGGAAATGGCAATTTTGATGTCTATAAGCAAAAAGGATAGGGGAGGGGAGGGATGATAAAAGGTGAAATTTCACAAGGCAACATGATGTAAAGGAAAGAGCTCTGAACATGAGTCATGCAGTCAAAGTTTTAATCCTACCTGCCACTTAATTGCTAAGTGTGACTGGGTGAGTCCTTCTGGATTGGGGGGAGGAGGGACTCAGCATCTCATAGTGGCTAAAGTGATGGACTCAGAATAAGAATGACTTGGATTTGAATTCAGGCTCAGACCACTGTGTGATGCTAGGTAAGCAATTTTCCATCTTTAGCCTCAGTTTCTCCATTTGTAAAATGAAAAGGTAGGACTTGATGACCTTCAAGGTCCTTCTTAACTCTAAATCTATGATCTAATCCGATGCAGGGGTCGTCAAACTTTTTAAATAGGGGTCCAGTTCACTGTCCCTCAGACTGTTGGAAGGCAGGACTATAGTAAAAACAAAATCTTTGTTTTGTGGGCCTTTACATAAAGAAACTTCATAGCCCTGGGTGAGGGGGATAATCATCCTCAGCTGCCGCTTCTGGCTCGTCGGCCATAGTTTGAGGACCCCTGAATTTGAGTCATTAATCTGGAGAACATAATCACTTTTGTGAAGACTCTGTAAGATAATTAAACTTCAATTAGATACCATCCTTCTGCTGACCTGTACCTTTCCCTGTATATGTCTTTAGAATACCTCTCTCCTCAAACTATCCTTTAGACTGTGAATCATATACTCCCTCCTCCTACCTCAGTTCCCTGAGGGAATTTTCTGTTACTTTTTTCACCAGATATAGAATAGGCATTTATTCTCATCACAGAAAAGAAATGGAATTTTCTCTGGGTTGAGCTTGCAGGCAGATGCATGATACATGGTAGATACATGAAGTTGGTTGATTGATTTCTGTTGGATGAGTGAAGACCTGACTTGTCCATAATTAGACAGCTCACCAAGAAAAGTCATACCTGAAGAGAAACTCTTCCCATAGGCCTTGAAGCTGGAAAGCTTTTGCCCAGTTCTATTTCCTTCACTAAAATGTAAATTCCTTGGAAGTGGGGACTGATCCACTTTTCTTTGTATTTAGCAGAGTGCTAAAACTAAAGCTAATACACAGAGTGAATGTTTAATAAATGCTTGTTAATTGACTGATTCTCTACCTTAGCAGGATATGAAAGCTTGCCTAGACTGAAGTGAGATAAAAGGGTTTCCCAAGTGGGTATGAAAATCCTTTCATCATTGTTCTCTACCCCCCTTTGTGGTTTCCCTTACTTTCTATTGGTTGTTCCTTCTCCCACATAGTAACCTGCTTCTCGGGGCCACTGGTTATACTGTGTGTACACAGCTAAAAGCTGGGTCCCTTCCCTTAAAAAAAAAAGACATTTCTCTATTGTTGCTGCTATAATTTTCCTTCTCAGGATTTTCTTCTGGCCTTTGTCCCAGCTGATCACCCCTAACCTGCCCTGATGGATAAAGTTAACTTCGGCACTGCCTGGGGTACCAAGCTCCTTATTCCATAGGTCTGAGTGTGGAAATGAGGCCAGGTGCAGAGGTGATGGAAGGAAGATTGCACAGTGTAAATCATGCTGCTTACAAGGAACGCCCCCGGGTGATCAATGTCTGGCCCTCCTAGAGTGTACTCTGCTTTTCAATTTTGTCCTTGAGAGCGAGGGAGAGTGAGCAGTGTTTTGAAAGCATCTTTTTCATCAATCACATCATCTCTCAGCAGGATGGGAGAGGCCCCTCTCTCCTTCTCCTCCCCTGGGAGGCTCCCACCTAGAAGTTAACTTTTTCTAAGTACCAGTTGGTTCATGGCCAAAACCATGTTTCATTTGGATTTCCTTGGGCACTCCTTGTCTTGTATAAGCTCTTACTTCTTACTGAGTCCAGGCTGGCCTGTTGTCAGGATATGAACCTTGTACTAGTGTCATTCAGGGTGATTAGAATGGCCCAAGAATGATTATTCCTGGATTTCAAGAAAATTCTAGTCTGATCATTTAAAAGCAATTCATAGAAAGCAACATAACATAGTGGATAGATGAATTTGCAGTCTGGAAAACCTGGTTTCAAATCCTGCCTCAGATACCTTGCACTTGAGTGACTTACTTTCTCTGAGCCTCATTTTTCTCATCTATAAAATGAGATATGATGACTTCTACATTCTCCCTCTTTCAACTCTGAATCTATGCCCCTATGGAAAAGACCTAGGGGTTTTGGCTGACTGCAAGCTCAATATACACTAATGTGAGATATGGTTTATGATAAAGCTACTTCAAAGTTAAGTTTCATTATTGGAAATAGGGTTTCCAAATTACAAAGAACAAGCGTGATTTGAAAGAATTTTCCAGGAAATTCCCATTCGACCTCTTTGCAGAGGTAGGAGGTGTACCAGTGTGGTACATTTGTGTATATTTTCAGACTTTTTGATGTATTGATTGGTTAGGTTGATGTTTTCCCCTCCTTTTTACATTTGGAAAGAGGGGGAGGAGTGCTGGGGGAAAATATGATGATGGAAAAAAAAGTCTTACACAAATAAAAACATTTAAAAAATATAGTGTCTGTTATAGAGTCAAATTATTTTTATAAAAAAGAAAAAGAGATGGAGTGATGTTTTTTGGTTTTACATAATAATCATTTTTGGATACATCCCTCCCTCTTGAATAAAATAGTTCCTTGCAATAAAGGGAAACAGTTAAGAAAAAAAACAAAACCAACGAAGCAAACAAACAGAAAGCACAACTGACAGTGGTGTAATGCAATAATATTTGCGATATGTTACCCAAGTAGGGACTACTGCCTCAGGAAGTGATGGGGGATAGTTGCTTTTCAAATTTTAGTACTGAAAGGAATTTTTTTTGCCCATCATTTTCTACTTTATATTATCTCTATGTACTCTGTATTGTGCCCTTCTTATTAAAAGAAAGTTTCCCAAGGTCAGGAATTATGTCACTTTCCTCTTTATATCAATCAATAAACATTTACTAAGTGCCTGCTCTAAGCCAGGCACTATGCTAATGACTGGGGATACAAAAAGAAGCAAAAGACAATTCCTACCCTGAGGAAGCTCACAATCTAATAGGAAAAACATTATGTACAAAAAAGATATATATATGTATATATACATATATACACATATATTATACATACTATATATATACATACATAGATATTCATATGTATGTGTATATATACATCTATAAATAGATGTATATCAATATTTTGCATATATTAACTCATTTCAACCCCAAAAGAACCTTGTAAAGTAAATATAGATGTTGTTATCCCTGTTTTTGGGATTAGAAAACATAATCTCAAAGATATTAGGTCATTTACCCATGATTACCTAACAAGTAAATATTGGAGATAGGATAGGAAAACCTCCCTAGCTTCCCCCTTCCCATTCCCACAGAATCCTTGTCTTTATATTTTTATGACTTACCCTGGGTGGGATTACAGGAATGTAGAAGACTGAGATTTGGTCCTTCAAGTGTCAATTCTCTCCTGGGTCCCTTTTGCTTGTTTCAGGTTGTTCTTCTTGGAAACTCTTACCAGATGTCACTGGTTGGTCTTTCCCATTACTCTATGCCTCCTGGAATTCAGCTTCCAACAGTATTATCCTCTGTCTGCCGCTCTCTAGCAGGTGATCCTCATCACTTTTCCCTGCAGACCAGCTCTCTAGCAGCTGGCTCACACAGAACCCACCTGGGAAGCTGGAGGGGATGAGGATCAGAGCTCTGTGGTGTATATTCCACTCTGTCTTGGCTAAATGTGTTTAGAACTCAAGAAAACATGTCTGGAACAACAAAGATAATATCCAATTTTCTTTTGAAGCTATCTTCAACCGAATTCCGCTTTTCCCATTTACATTCCCTTATCAAAAAGGAATAGACACTGTTTAGAAACACACCCTTTCCTTCCACAAATCTACAGAATTATTTTCAACTCCATGCTGGTTTATGATGAATTCGTTTTGTTTGCCTCTTCTCTCCCCTACTGCCCAAGTTCCTCCTGCTCACATCAGCTCCTCCTTCTGAGACTTGAGGTTTGGAAAAGAGTCTTCTGTGCATGTGTGTGTTTCTGTCTGTGTCTGTCTTTCTATCTGTCTCTGTCTCTCTCTGTGGGTTTCTGTATCTGTCTCTCTGTCTTTATTTTCCCATTTCCTAATGTCTCTACTCTTAGTCCCCCATCTTTGCCCAGATGGTGGCTGGTATGTTTTCTCATATTTTTGTGGAGCCAAATTCAGTCATTATAATTCTATAATATTCAGCATATTTTTGTTTATTTGTTTGTTCTTTCCATTACAGACAATTTTCTAAAGACTTAAGGGCCCATGATTAAACTTGCCCCTTTAATTCATCAGTTACTATCTCCTGAACTCCTGTCTCTTGATCCTCTTCCATGACTGGGCCAAAAGGATCCAGAAATATTCCTTGTAAGGCCTGCCCTCATATAATATAACATGGGTAATGACCCTAAAAGGACAAAAGACTTGAAAAGAGTCAGATTGTCTACTGTTTGGTTTCTTTTAGGTTTGGGAGATAATGGACAAATGCCAATTAACATGGTCAAGTTACAAAGCTTTGGTGCAGCTGCTGGCTCTTTTTGATGTTAATTCCTGAGGATTTGGGGAACAAGAGATTCTGCCAACCATGACCTTGGACATGAAACCTTCTGAATTTCTCTGCCTATTTATTTCTCATCAGATAGATTCTTTGGATTTTGCTTTACCATTGTCGTTCCTCCATATGGTTACCTTCCTAATCCCCTTTTTGCCTAGCTTCATTTTGCATGCTATTTTCTCCCATTAGATCATAAGCTCCTTGAAAGCAGGGACTGTCTTTTTTTTTAATTTGAATCCCCAATGCCTGGAACAAAATACATAATAAATATTTACTATATTGTCTTATATTCTTCATAAAGAGTCATCTCACTGACAACACATGTTCAGGAATGTCGTTTAGGGTCTTAATCCTGCCATAGAAGGGATAAGAATCTTATAGGACCAGACTATTAATAAATTAGATCACATTATATGCATGGAATAGATTCAGGATCCAAACTCAGAGACAGAAATTTCATGTTTCAGTACTTTACCTGTATATTTTTTAATCTCTTTCCCTTCAATCTATACTGCCCCATTTTTGTTGGTCTGGCTGAAGAATTTCCTTTTTTGCTTTTATGGTCTATGAAACCTGCTTCTACTCTGCTCCAAGAATACAGTGAATTTTCTAATTGCCCTCTGAACCATTGATCTCTGAACTTATAAAATTACATACTTTTCAGTAGCCCAACTTTAAGCATATACACTCAATGCATCAATATTTACTTATATGTAAGTTATATACTCATACAACAAAGATCTGAGTTCTAGTTTTGTTTCTGAAATATTTACTGTGTAGTCTCAGGTGAGTCTTAGAACTTTCTGTATTCTAGACAACTTTATAAGACACTAAGCATTAGAGAAGACATTGCTGTGACACGGTAGAAAGTTTTCTCACCTTAAATTTCCTTATATTAATAGGAGATCATGGGTACATTTCTCCATCACCATGCATCAACAACTGATAATTATGTCTACTATGAAACTTACACAAAATAGACATTTAAAATAATGAAATAAAGATAAAATACTGTTAGATCCTAAATTAAATAGGAAGTATTTGGAATTTACTGAATAAGAGAATAACACGTTCCTTAAGAAAATCACATTAAGCTGAATAAGTTATGGCATATGAATATTATGCATTATTATTGTTCTATAAGAATGATCAGCAGGTTTCAGAGAGACCTGGAGAGATTTACATGAACTGATGCTAAGTGAAGTGACTAGAACCAGGAGATCATTGTACACAACAACAGCAAGATTATATGATGATCAATTCTGATGGACGTGACTCTTTTCAGCAATGACGTGATTCAGGCTAATTTCAATGGTCTTGTGATAAAGAGAACATATTTACCCAGAGAGAGGTCTGTGGGGACTGAGTGTGGATCACAACATAGAATTTTCATTCTTTTTGTTGTTGTTTGCTTGCATTTTTTTCTTTCTCATTTTTTCCTTTTTGATCTGATTTTTCTTGTGCAGCATGACAATTGTGGAAATACATATAGAAGAATTGCACATGTTTAACATATATTAAATTACATACCATCTAGGTGAGGAGGATGAGGGGAACAGAGGGAGAAAAAATTTTGCAACACAAGGTTTTGCAAAGGTGAATGTTGAAAATTATTTATGCATAGGTCTTGAAAATAAAAAGTTTTAATAATAATAAAAAAATTGAAGTAATTTATCCTAGACTAGAGTGGTGACTGATTAGAGAGAAAGGGACAGATGAAAAGGATATTGTATAGGGAGAAACAAAAAGATTTGGGAATTGAAATGTGGGGTGAGTAAGACAGGAATCCAGTATAACATAAGATTTGAAAAAATAGATTTTATTGCTATTTTTAAATATCACCTCAATTTTCCTCTGTATCATTCTACTTTTTTTTTCAGAAAGCTACCCTTTTTGCCAACAATTTAAAAGAAAAAGTGGTAAGTAAAAAGTCAGCAAAAATGATGAACACATACTCATGAATACAGTTTCTTCTATTATTATATATTCTTTTTTGAACTGGTAATTTATTATTTTATATTTTGAATCCTTCCTGATATTCTGCTGAACATAACACAATGTTCTATTTTGATTTGATTTGTTTTGTTTTGTTTTTGATTTTGATTTGAACAAATCAAAACAGAATAATAACAATTAAAAATGATGAAAACATCAAAAATCTGATAGTATATTCACTTTTCCACCCCATCCTTTGCAAAGATCAGGGGAATGTGACACTGATGTTTTGAATTTGGGAGAATAGAAGGATGGAGATGCCTTAACAATAAAAGGAAAATTTGGAAGAAAGACTGAAATTTTCAAAAATTATAGCTCATTTATGCTTGCTTATCCTCATTATGTCTCATGAGAAAATAAAAAAGTCAGATTTAGGAGCTTCTATTTATTGGCCATTGCTTTTGAGAATATATCTAGTTAAGGCTACAGAGCTAAGGGGCACTTGCCAATGGGCAGCCAAGATATAAAGGTCAGGATATGAATAGCTGGATATGGAAAATGGGAATTTCCTTGTGGGTTCCTTCACAATTTCTAGTGTGAGTGCCTGTGTGAAGATTAGATTATTTAAGAAGAAAGAAAGGAAGGAAGGAAGGAAGGAAGGAAGGAAGGAAGGAAGGAAGGAAGGAAGGAAGGAAGGAAGGAAGGAAGAAGGAAGGAAGGAAGGAAGGAAGGAAGGAAGGAAGGAAGGAAGGAAGAAAGAAAGAAAGACTGGGAGATTGCAGAGCCATGGGACATCAGTGTGGAAATCTGGTTGTATTGGAGACAAGCCCTGTGATTGACTTTCATGGGGAATGTAGAAACTAATTCATCTTCCCACATGCTGCAGAATAAACATACATCTCTTAAGGTCATTTCACAAGTCCCTTGGGATAGAATTCCTACATTGGAGAATATATAGGTGAAAATTAGCACTCTTTCTCTCTCTCTCTCTTTCTCTTTCTCTTTCTCTTCTCTCTCTCTCTTTCTCTCTTTCTCTCTCTCTTCTCTCTCTCTCTCTCTTTCTCTCTCTCTTTCTCTCTCTCTTTCTCTCTCTTCTCTCTTTCTCTCTCTGGAAATTGGGGTTAAGTGACTTGCCCAGGGTCATACAGCTAGAAAGTGGTAAGTGTTTTAGACCAGATTTGAACTCGGCACCTCCTGACTGCAGCACTGATGTTCTATCCACTGCACCACCTTGCTGCTCCAAGAATTAGCTTTTTTAGAGGAAGGAAAAAGCTCTTTCTTTTGAGACTTATTAGCATGAAGGGAGGTCTCTCAGAAAGTGCTCCAGGAATCTATCTTCAAATATATTTATTCAACATTTTCATCTGTAACTTGAAGAAGGTATTGGTGTATGTATGTATATGTGTGTGTAACAAGCATTTATTAAGCACCTATGATGTGTCAGGTACTGCTAAACACTTTACAAATATTATCTCACTTGATCCTCACAACAATCTTGTATTTGCCCATTATTTTCATTTTACAGTGGAGGAAACTGAATCAGAGATTAAGTAACTTGCCCAGAGTCACATAGATAGGAAATGAATGAAGCTGACTCAAAGCTCAGAGCTCTATTCCCAGTACCATCTTGATGAACAGAGGGAAGAACTAGGAGCCATAAGCAGAAGTTACAAAGAGGAAAATTTAGGATTGATTAAAAGAAAAAACTTTCGGACAATTACAAATATCCTGAAGTAGAATGGATTACTTTAGGAGATAGTTAATTCCATTTAACTGGAGACCTTCAAAGACAAGCTAATTGACTGTTATCAAATATGTTACAGATAAACCAGTTTAGATGTCATGACTGGTGGTATTTTTCCCTACATTCCTCAGAAGGAAAATTTCACAGTCCCACCACAACTTCTGAAATCACCTCAAAGAAGAGAAGTCAATTCACCTCCATCTCTTGCTAATTGCTGTTGTTAATCCACACATGAATTTCTATTTTTCTTTTCTTCTTTCTCTGATAAGAAGGGGGCTATCATTTTGGACAGTGGTATTGGTACCCTCCTTCTTATACTTAATAGATCCTGAGGCTGGCTCTCATCTTATCTCCTCTTTGGAAGAAGATTTGGATGCGCTTGCAAAAGCCAAACCATGGAACACTTCAGTATTTCCCAAAGAGTAAGGAGCCATGGGAGACATCTCTCTTATTTGTTTCAAAGGGGGTCTGATTATTACTCTATGTTCCATCAGCTCAGTGTAAGCTCAGTCAGGTAGACCACTTTCTGCATGTAACCTTCTTTTTAGTTTCTCTAGAAATATTTAGAAATAATATTTCCCCCCTAAAGCCCTTTCTAGACTCCTGGGAAAAGTCCCTTACAAAGATGCTGTATTGGTAGAGGGAAGAGATAATAATTTGGTTGCTCAGTTCTGGAATGCTAATCTAGTCAGTATTTTAAGATATATTTTCCTTGCTCAAGATTCCAATGAATGTGACCTGAAATCTTTTTGAGGCAGGGGCATGTTGAAAAGTAAAGTAGGAGTAGATGGGCAATCATGCCAGTTTATACATTTTTTTCTTTCTCCAATACAGAAATTGCTTGGATATAGATTATTGACATATTAAATATAAATTATTTCTGATAGACCTGAGGCTAACAACTCAGGCCACAGTTTTCATATTAATTTTCTTTCTTTGACAATAATCAATAATGTGCAACAATTGCAAAAATCCCCCAGCAATATGATGAATATAAATGATCTACAGTATATTAACAGTGATGACTTGCAGTTCAAAAATGGTACAAAAGATATTATCTAAGAAAAATTTGACCAGAATGAGATGCGGATTAGTCATGTAATGAGAGCTGGGGAGAGCAAATGGATACCTACCATCCCTAGTTATTATATTTGGATCCAAATAACAGCAAGAGATGTAGAAGTTCCTTAGCATGTTGGGTGGACACCTTATGAAGGATTTTATAAAAAGACATGGACAAGTCCTCTATAAGATGATAAGACAGGAATGGATTAAGATTGTATACTCACATCAATGAAACCAAGAAGTCATTGAAATATTGAAGCATACTGCTGCTGTTATGGAATTTGGCTAGAGTTGTCAAAGAAAAAGTGACAACAAGGAGAGTACTCGGGAGCTATAACAGAGCCTTCTTGTAAGGAGAAATAGAAATTAGTTTTTTCCAGTTATATTAAGAATCAGAAGAAGTATAAAGAAAATTTAAACCCATTGTTTGGGGAATGAGGGTAGCAACAAGTATAATATAAACACAAGACAGAAACAAAGCAAGATTACTCAACTCCAGTTTTTCTTTGTTTTCTCTATTAAGAAGATTGATAGTCAGGTTAGAAAGAGCAAAACAAAAATATTTTAGAAGGAATTGAAGCCTGAGATAGGTGAATATAAATGAAGAAATACTAAGCTCCTCTAGTTGTTTTAAGTGAGATCAGATCTCCAATATTAAGTGAAGTCTAACACCATTAGTAATCTTTAAGGTATAAGGAGCATGAATGAATGAAAAAGACATTTATTAGGCACTTATTTTGTGCCAGGTGCTGATGATACAAATAGAAAAGGACAACTCTTGCTCTCAAGGTCACTCTAATTGTGGGAGACAATATCGTAAAGAAAGTTTAGTTGTGGGTCAGATAGAAACTTCTACAAGTCCTAATACTACACTGGTACAGTGGATGGAAAGGTCTAAAGATCCTTAGGTTTCATATATAAGACAAACAAAAGAGATGAAGGTTCTAGGGCATGGAAGTAGGAATAAACTCTGGATGATCCTTGTAGGCAATGGTGACAATTGGTAAGGCCTAATACTTCTTCTCATCAGAAGTAATATAAATAATCAAATATCCTGGATGAAGGGAGAAGGCAAGATAGAGGAACATTCCTGGTAGTAGCAGTTTTACCCATTTTGCATCAGTTCTGGAATAAGGAGTAGGATACATTTGATGATGTTGATGGCTCTTTCTCTCACCTCACAGACTCAGATGGGTTCTATGATGGTTTGTTTATCTGGGAAAGGGAAATGAACTGTCAAAAAGCTAGAAACTGACAAATATACTGATTATCAAATTGGGGGAGGTGGATTCCAGATCAATGAATCCCCATTAAATTCCTGAACTGCAATAAAATAGCTTCTAGTAACCTAGAAAAGAAAAGAAAATCTGGATGGTTTCATTAAGAAATATTGCCAAACTATGTTGGTGAATATAATAGGATTTATTTAAAGTTGAAAGACATTTTAGAGATCAGCTACTCCAACTCTTTCATTTTACATATGGGAAAATTGAGGCCCAGATAAGTCAAGTGACTTATCCAAGATCACACACCTAGGAAGTGACAAAGTCGATATTTAAGCTCACTTCCTCTCCTTTCAAAATCCAAGACTCTTCCCACTATTCCATGCTGCCTCCTAGGGAGTATCAAATATGTTAGAGGACCTAAATTCAAATATTAGCTCTGCCTGGATTTTTTTTGAGTAAATCATTTAATTTATTTCTGTGTTAATATCTTTATAAGATGAGTGTTTCATTGCATAATATATAAGATTCTTTTCAACTTTAAAATACTTTTAAATTCTTTTATGTGTATGTGTAAGAACCATAAGACTGGAAGTTAAATAGAACATTGCAGAAAAATTTGAATTTTAGGAAGGAATTTTACAAAGTCTTTTGGTACATCTTTGTCTGGATGAAGAGATAATGGCTTAGGTAGATTCACAAATGATCAAGTGATTATATCCAGAGTGTTAATTAATGAATGTCAAGATGGAGATCTCTAGTGGGAGCTATAGGGCACTGTCCTTGGTACTGTCCTGATCAACATTAATCAATGAAACAGTGAAATCATAGATAATACATTTTTCAAATTTCTGAATGTCATGAAACTAGGAAGACTAACTATTATGCATTAGTTGATAGAATTTGGATTCAAAAATTTTGACAGGGTGAGAACTATGATACAAATAAAAAAAGATAAATTTAATGGAGATAAATGGAAAGTCCTCTACTTATGTTAAAAAACCAACTATAGAAACAGAGAATGGAGAAGACCTGGCTAGACAGCAGTTTATGTGGGAAAAAGCCCTGGGGGCTTTAGTTGACTGGAAGATCAATAAGGGCTAGCAATCTGATGTAGCTGCCAAAGCAGAAAATGCAGTCTTAAGCTGCATCAATAGAAGTATTGTGTACAGACAAGAGAGATGATAGTCTTGCTATCCTCACATATGGTCCAACCACATTTGGAGTATTGTGTCTAGTCTTATAGGTCACATTTTGATAATGAGGTTCACAAACTGAATAATGTCTGAGGATCACCATGTATCCACAAAGTATGTCTTCTGACACATGGTCTAAGGGAATAGAAATGTTTACCCTGAAGAAGAGAAGACTTGGTTGGGAACTCTATTTGTAGGATTATCATCTAATGATAGCAAAGAATGACTGATTGACAGTCCTTGTCTTCTGTTATTATCCAGAAAATGACAAGAGGAAGTATCCTAGAATAATGGGTAATGTATTGCTAAGAATGTATGGAATAATATGGAAGAGTTGCACAGAAAGAGAAATGGTTTATGGATTGCTTTCTAAACAGAGATAAGATCACACATCCTTTAAAGTACCATGTAGAGATAGAATATATTTATTCTGTTTAGTTCCCAGAGTGAGTACAGAATTAATAGTACTACAAAATAGGTTGAAGTCACAAACCAGATTTTTGACTCAATACAAGGAAGAATTAGAGTGCTCAGAAAATGTAGTAGATTCTCTTAAGAGAGAGAGATAGTATTGCGTCATTCTAAGTTTTTGTGTAGAAGCTAGGTGGTAACCAATTACCTGGGTGGAGAGAATTCCTGATTGTAATGGAAGTTGAAATAAAAAAAACTTTTAAATTCCATCTCTAATACTCTATAATTCTCTGTGTGTTTGCTTTTCAGCCACACAGGGCACATCACAAAGGCAAAAACAGAAAAAAATTGCTGAAGGAGATGATTATTCTGTTGATCTTACCTACTGAGAGCTTTGCTTCCAGAATCCATTCTCCATATGTTATATGGAGGTTTAAGTATCTAGAAAGGACTCTGATCTCATTGGGATTATTGAAATTGGAAATCTTATTCAACTAGAGTGGATCTGATATGGGGAAGAAAAAAGAAAGAAAAACTAAGGAAGAAAAAGGAAGGTTAAAAAAAGTATTGAGAGGAGGGAGAGAGGGAAAGGGAGACAGAGACAGAGACACAGAGAGAAACACACAGAGAAAGAGACAGACAGAGAGAGACAAAGAGGAGACAGACACACACACAAAGACACAGAGACAGAGAGATAGGCACACACAGAGACAGAGAAAGAGAAAAAGTATTTATTAAGCATTTACAATGTTTAAGATACTTTGCTAAAAACTGGGAAATACAAATACAAAAAGCAAAACAGTTCCTTCCCTCAATGAATTTTCATTCTTTTTTTTTACATAGCATTTTATTCCCTCCCACCTCCAATTACATGTCAAGACAACTTTTAGCATTTATTTTTATAAGATTTTAGATTCCAAAATTTCTTCTCACTCTCCTTACCCTCCCCACTCCCTAAAATAGTAGGCAATTTGATGTAGGTTATGCAGATGCTTTCATGTAATATATTTCCATATTAGTCACAGTTGCGAAAGAAGAAACAGATGAAAAGGGGAGGGGGGGGAACTACAAAAAAGAATTGAAGAATTGAATCATTCATATTTGATCATCACGCTGTGTTGCTGATGTTGTATACATTGTTTTCTTGATTCTGCTCATTTCATTTTGTATCAGTAATGAGCTTACATTCTTTTCTCTTCATCAATAGTATTTCATTTTTCCAATTACATGTAAAGATAGTTTTCAACATTCATTTTTGTATGATTTTGAGTTCCAAAATTTTTCTCCCTCCTTCCCTAACCTCTCCCTTCTCCAAGACAGCAAGCAATCTGATATAGGTTATATGTACATATTTCCATATTATGTTATAAAAGAAAAATCAGAATAAAAGGGAAAATACATGAGAAAAAACAAACAAATAAAAAAGTAAAAATAGTTTGCTTTGATCTGCATTCAATATCCATAGTTCTTCCTCTGGATGCAGATGGCATTTTCCATCCCAAGTTTATTGGAATTGTCTCAGATCATTGTATTGCTTAGAAGAGCTAAGTCCATCATAACTCACTATTACTACATACAATGTCTTTTTGGTACTGCTTAATTCACTCAACATCAATGAAATCACGTTTTAACAGGGGAAGATACATATAGGAGAATGGTGGCTAGTTTCATCTGGGAGGTCACAAAGATGACCATTGGAGAAGGTAATTAATTTACTTATCCTTTCCAGGAATGAATACTGTTGATTTTTATTACTGTTCCCTAGAACAAGAGAAGGGGAGATTGGGACAGAGCAATGGGAGGGAGCAAGTGCCTTCATTTTAGAGATGAGGAATAAGGTTAGAAAAGTAAAGTGACTTGCCGGGGGTCCTGCTGTGAGTGACTTTGGAACTCCTTCCCTTCTACTGGACATGCAATATAATGTAGCAGAATGATCCATAAAAGTCCAGATTCAAACCTTTCTTGTGGGACGTATTTACCGTGTGACTGTTTGTCACAATCACTAAATCTTAGTTTCCTCATCTATAAAATGGGGTGGTGATAATAATGCTATAATAATAATACCAGAGTTGTGTGAGGCTCAAGAGATATAATATATGTAAAGTACTTTGCAAATTTTAATGCACTATGTAAATGCCACAGTTTTTATTATTTCATCAAGCGGTAAGGGGCCCCAGCAGGCCCCCTGGGATTTCTGACATTAACAAGGTAATTAAGCTAAGTAAATAACTGGTAATTACAATAATGAGGACAGTATAAGCAGAACTGGCCTCAGGCTAAATTGTGAAGTAGTTTGTCTTAGGAGCCTTCTATTCCCCATTCATTGATTCTTCTCTATCCCTCAATATGTTCTGACATCCCCTTAGTCTGCTCTTTGGCATTTTGTAGCCGATGCCGATGTCTGCTGACTTCTCCATGAGTGGTATATGTGAGGAATCAGGCTTTGAGGTGAATGTGTCAGATGCAAATGTGGACTTTTATATATGCAAATGTCAAAAAAATCAATGTTGGAATGGGATTGGGGGACATAAATGGGGATTAAAAATAGTCTAATTGGCTAAATGCACCTTGAATCTATGAACTTGTTGGACTAGTGGTACCTTGAAGGGAAGAAGAGGGATAAGAGAGAAAATGATGGTAATAGTAGGGAAGTTTAGTGTTTTAATAGAAAAGGGGTTTTTTGTGGGGAGATAGATGACTGTAGATTGTATTGATTGTAAATTCATAGATCTAGAAATGTAAATGATCTTAGATACTATTTAGTTCAGATTCTTTGTTTTGTAGATGAAGAAGCTGAGACCTGGAAATTAAATGATTTTTTTTCGAGGTCACACTAAGTAGAGGACAGAATCAGAACATAGGCTGTCCTTTGGGATCTTTTTAGCACAGCCATGAGAGGATTACAATAGAGAAAATTTGTTGCTAGAGATAGGAGACTCAGATCAGTGGTTCATGTCAAGTACAAGGCAACATTTTACCGTGAAATTTTGAGCTGAGGATCCACCATCCATTCTCCTTGGCTCTAGAAAGCTTTATTGCTCTTCTGCTTTAATTGACTTCTAAAGATTTTCTTTCTACTGCTGCTCTCAACTCTTGATTATCCTGTTGCTATTACTCTTTAATCTTTGATGTTGTCTCCTCTGCTCCCTGACTACCTGGGTTCATCATACCTTGAGTCAGTGAAAATATCTTTAAATCTGTTTTTAAATGACCTCACAGCTTTTGCCCTTCAGGCATGCTGTGGGACTTCTCTGATTTATCATGGTGGAGATCCCCAACTTTCACACTAGTCAAGTTAAGGTGATTGAATAACATTTGTTCTTCTTGGCTTCATGGGAGGCAGTGTGGGATGGATCAATAGCTCACCTGGTATAGCTACATGTTCAAATTCTTTCTCTGATAGCACTGGTTTCTTTGATCATGTTGGTTATGTGACTGTGCAAATCATTTGATCTCATGCTCTAGGAAAGTGAAATTATAAATTGCATAGAAGGTGCCAGCTTGCCTTGGTAGAGAATAGTAGAGAACAATCTTCACCAGGGAATTCCTTCTGATGAAAAATGAGATCCAGACTATTCCTATTCTTTTCTTTTCTTCCTCAGTGCTTTTCCCTGCTTCACTATTCTCTTAAAGCATCAAAACATCTTTTGGATTCTCTCTGAGACAGAGATTCCTGTCTAGAAATTCTTTATTTCTAACTGTTTTCCTTATTCTTTTAATACCATTCACACACTGAAGTTTTTCTAAGCCTCCAGAAAGCAACAGAATTATTGGAAAGAGAGGAATGAAGCTAGTTGTAGCCCTTCCATCATTCCTGCTGATGAGCAAAGGTAGGTTCTTGCCCTCCTTACATAAATACTAGGAAAGACAAATAATAAAAAGTCACCATCAAATGAAAAATTAGAAGATCGTAATTAACTATAACTTTGGGTAGCAATAAAAACAATTATTGTTAGCATTATAATAGTTCTCAAGTCAGTGACCTTTCTGTTTCTCATTTTCCTTCTTGAGTAACATGAGGATGTTGAATTAGATCATCCCTCCCTCTAAAACTATAGCCGTACCCAAAAGTCTCCCCTGAATCTAGTCCCTGTGTTGGCTGGGATATAAATGGAGCTTGACTAGCTATTTGGTTTCCTCTTTGTACTTCAACTATATTCTCTCTGAGCTCTGCCCTCTGCATATATTTATTTCTTAGGGTTAGTGCTCCTGGGAGCTTCCTTCCTTTGATAAGAGTAGGCTGTATTCTGTGCTCTTGGGTACCTTTTTTCAAGTTGTAGATAATTTTTGGTGAGACAGAGCTATACAAGGTGCTAATGGAGGTTGGGTATAGTCTTTGAAGATAGAAAAAAGACTAAAATAAGATTCATTTACATTTCAGAGTGAAGCCCAGATCCTGAGACATTAGTGTAAGCCTTCTCCCTCACAAAGTGGTCTGACCTGGCCATTTCCTGATAGTGTACTTAAGATGACTTTATGCATTTTCCTGAGCAAAATGGAAAGTTCACAAATCTAGAGTTGGGAGAAACTTCACAAACCATGTATTCCAAATCCTTCATTTTACCAATGGGGAAAATAAGGCCCAAAGAAATCAGGTAAATAGCCCAAGTTTGTTAGGTAGTAAGCATCAGAAGCTGGATTTAATTCACAATCTCTTGACTTGAATCACTGTGTTAACCAGGATGTCTCTGCTAATCCATCTGTGTTCTTTCTCACATGATAAAGGGCACATATTTACGAGTAAGGATAAAGTATCCATCTTAGTACTGGTGGATGGCATGGCCAAGGTAGAGAATCAGTCTCTAGCTAAGAATGAGGAATGAGACATGCATTCATGGTAAGGATTAAGAGTTCACCAGTATCTGTAAAGTGTCATTTTGTGGCCGGGGAACAGATAACTAACTGATTCCTCCTTTGGTCCTCTTCAAAAGTGAAGGACAGACAACAATAACAACATTACACAATATGGGACCTCAAAGTTTACAAAGTACTTTAAGACACATGTTATCTTGTCTGATCGTCACAAACCTGTAAAATTTGTGCTGTTGTTATTCTATGATCCCAAATGAGAAGTGTAAGGTTGAGAGGTGAAATGATCTTCTCAGAGACACACAACTAGTGACTGAGGAAGGATTTGAATTCAGATCCTCTTGATTTCAAGTCTAACACCCTATGCATGGGACCACCTATCTGCCTTTAGCTGTTCTTCCCTTTCACCCCCTAATGTTGGTCTTCTAGCTCCAGTAGGAAGATTGTCAGTCATGGGATAACAAGTCACAAAGAACAAAGCCCAGGAGCCTTAACAAAGTAAAAGGATTCCACAAACTGGGCTTGGCAGTGCCCACAAGCAGAAAGGGGAAGGGGAGAGCCAGAGTGGGAGGACAGACCCACTGCAAAATGATTCTCAAAGGAAGCAGGCCTTGAAAGAACAGAAGTTGTTGATATGAAGCTGGGAATGGAGATCCCATCCTCTGTTGATTTTGCAAAAAGTCTCTATGATACAGTGTCATAGTAAGCTTAGAATAAGGCCAAAAGGGACTGGAGTTAGGGACTGGATCTGATCTGGGGCTTGATGAGAGGTCATGGGAGGTCATTATAGGGTTTGGGGAGACAGGTGCTACTGGAAAGGATATTCCTTTTTGTTCTTATATTGGTCTTCATTCCTTTTCCCTACTCTCCTACCTTTTTCTTTAACTCCTTCTTATTCTACTCTGATTTTTTTCCTTTTTGGCTTTACTAAGGCCTTCTTTGGGCCCCATTAGCCAGTCAGAAATTTTACCACTGTTGTTGCTGAAAGCTCTCTCTCTGTGTGTGTCTCTGTCTTTCTCTCTCTGTCTCTCTCTCTATCTCTCTCTGTCTCTATCTCTCTCTCTTTGTCTCCCTTTCCCTCTCTCTTTCTTCCTCTCTTTGTCCCTCCTCTCTCTCCTCCCCTCTTTCCTTCTCTCTCTGTCTCTCTTTCTCTCTCTGTTTCTCTCTCTCCCTCTCTCTGTCTCTTTCTCTCTTTGTCCCCCTCCCTCAACTCCCCTCTTTCCTTCTCTCTCTCTCTCTCTGTCTCTGTCTCTGTCTGTCTCTCTCTCTCCCCCTCTCCCTCTCTCCATCTCTCTCTCTCTCTCTTATTCTCTCTCTCTTTCTCTCTCTTATTCTCTCTCTCTCTCTTCTTCTCTCTCTCTCTCTCTCCTTCTTCTTCTTCTTCTCTTTGTCCTCCCTCCCTCTCCTCCCCTCTTTCCTTCTCTCTCTCTCTGTCTCTCTGTCTCTGTCTCTGTCTGTCTGTCTGTCTCTGTCTCTCTGTCTCTCTGTTTCTCTCTCTCTTCATTTAGGCACAGACAATACGGCCATTCAAGAATCCAAGGCACCTATGGAAGAAACAAGACCCTGTCTCAAGTTTGAAGCCTGTGATGTTTTATTCAGAGAGAGACTGAAGGACGAAACCTTTGATTAGAATCAGGCATCTCTCCCCTTTAGAGAATATGCCAAATAAAGGAATGAGAGCAAGTTTTATGCTGTTAATCTAACACATTGCCTCCCATCAGAGCTCAGATTGGTTCAAACTGTTCCTGGTTACAGTCTTCCTTACCCGCTCCTAATATATTACCCCTTGTTATGTTCCCTTTCCCTGGTTATACATTCCATATTCAAAGATGAAGACAAACCTCACCCTCCGGATGTGTCACTTAATATGTATGGGGCTCATTAAGTACATGTTCTTGCAAAAAGCTTGTGTCCTGTCATTGATCCCTGCCAATTTTAGCCAGTTTTAGGCCTAGATCCCCTTATCTGAAACTTTGTTTTGGCTAGCTTCACAAGGAGATTGGTTGGCGATATCTTAACAGGCTATTTCACTTCTTCTCCTCATCCTTCTCACAATACTTGTGGTAACCTAACTATCAGTCATTTGTAATACCTGGGCAGCTAGATTGCACAGTGAATAGAGTACTGGCCCTGGAGTCAGGAGGACCTGAATTCAAATCCAGCTTCAAACACCAGCTGTGTGATCCTGGGCAAGTTATTTAACCCTGATTACCTCACTGTCCCCCCAAAAACAAACAAAAAAACAAATCTAAGAGACTTTACTAGCTTTTTACAAGCTCATAGCTAGGTTCATACATCTAGAAAAAAAAAGGACCTTAGAGGTCTAGTCCCATCTCCTCATTTTACAGATGAGGAAACTTGAGTCCCCAGAAATGATTTTTTAAAGGTCATGCAGTGAGCAGCAGAGAAACAATTTGAACTCCAGTCTTGTGACTTCAAGTTCAGCACTCTTTCCTCTGAAGCATATTGCCTCTTAGTAACTCCAGTCCCAACCCTTATTCTTTCCAGATTCCTACATGTGAGAGGTACATGTTAGAAATATACCCTTGACACCGAAAATCAGATGTCGAAGAAAATTTATTAAAGAAGAATCTTAAGGAATCGTCTTAAAGTTTGTAGCCAGAAATGGACTCAGCTCCTCTTTAAGAAGAGGGATCCCTGAGCATAGAAACAAGAGAAGCTTTATTTATACTTGTTAGTTTGGCTTAGTTCTTCCCTTCAGAGACTGGATTGATCCATTTGCTTTCAAGTTACAATTTTTCTGATACACCCACTATATGTTTCCCCTAAATATGTATAAACATGTTCCCCCTTCCTCATCATACATCCCATTTTCAAAACTGGTGGGGAAAATGGTGTGTTGTTTAATATTCCATTAGCCTATTAAATAGCCATAGTAATGATTTGGTCAAGTCAGGTCACTGATCTCAACCGGTTTGGGTTGGATTGGCTATTACCTTAAGTTTACGTTTTTATCAAAGACCTTCTGATTGGTTGAATCTACCTGTGCCTTCCTACCTCCCCATTTCCTTTTTGCTCAAGACTTCTATCCATCATTTAATTGTTCTGTGGAATCTTAACCTTCCTTAAGCTATCACATTCAGAAAACCTCTTTGTCAGTGGTACCCACTATCCTACACTATCTTGAAGCTTGCAACACTCTGTGGAAACTCAATTTTTCAATATTTCTCACACACATGTGTTCATCCATGCCTGTTCTCAGGGAAGGGAAAGTTACATGAAATGAGCTCCCCTCCCACTTGCCTTCCAGTTTGAAATGATATCACATTAGAAGCTGTTTTCTATGAAAATAGGTTACATAAATAGAAATAATATGTAGGATTAGAAAGGCAATAACTTTGTTTTACTCTATGTTAGGCAGATCACATATGGATAGATAGCATTTACACCTAGTACCTATGTGACCTTCAGTGAGTGAGTTACTTTTCCCAGTACTCAGTTTCTTTATCTGTAAAATAATAGGGTTGAACTTGATGGCCTTTCAACTCTTTCCAACTCTTCATATATAAACTTATGATTTGATTTTATTTTTAATTTATGAAATAAATCAACAAGAAGAAGAAGAGAGGGTAAAAAACAAAGGAAGGATGACAATAAAAAACAACTTTGCATTTCAAAAAAAGAGGAAAGATAATTGCACATGAATCTGTGAATTTATTATGTACAACTTGTGATTCCTTTCAAATACATAATAAAGTTATTATTTAAATTTCCTTTTTTCTCTCTTCCCTCCCCTTCTTTCCTCCCTCCCATGGCTACATATATGTATGTATATATATAAAATCATTCTATGTATAGTTCTATTTAAAAATTCTTTCTCGGATTTTAGGAAGAACAAATTAGAAGGCATCTAAAGGAGAGTGGCTAGGATGGTGAGGGGAACTATAACTGTGCTATACTGAAGGAACTGGGATATTTAGAGTAGAGAAAAGAAGCCTTGGAGAAGGAGGCATTTTTGCTGTCTTTAAAGGGTCATCATGTAGAAGAGGGATTATGCCTGCTTAGCCCCAGAGGACAGAACCAAGACTAATGAATGGAAATTATACAGAGGCAGATTTTGGCTCAATAAGAAAGACAAAAAATCCCACCTTCATAACAATTAAAACTCTTCAAAACTGGAATAATCTACACTGGGAATTAGTGAATCCCTTTTTAATAGAAGTCTTTGAGTGGAAACTGGATCAACAAGTATTTATTAAGCACCTACTATGTATCAGTCTCTGAGCTAAGCCCTGGGAATGCAAAGAAAGGTAAAAGTCAGTCTTAGCTCAGGGACTCAATCTAATGGAGGAGACAAAATTCAAAGAACTATGTACAAACAAGTTTTGTACAGAATAAATTGGAGAGCATCAATAGACGGAAAGTGCTACAATTAAGGAGAATAGCAAAAGGCTTTCTGTAGAATTTTATCTGGGACTTGAAGGAAGCAAGGATGTGAAGATGAAGAAGGAGAGCTTGTCCAGAAGGACAGCCTATGAAAATGCTGGGAATCAGGAGATGAAATATCTTGTTTTATAAAACAAGGAGGCCAGTTTCATTGAATCACAGAATATGTCAGGGATCATAAAAGGTGTAAGAAGATTGCAAAAGTAGAAGGATACCACATCATAAAGGGCTTTGAATGATAATCAGGATTTTATATTTTATTTTTAAGATTATTGGGAGCTTTGGAATTTATTGAATTGGGGTGTCTGTGACATTGTCAGTTTTGAACTTTAGAAAGATTAATTGGACAGCTGGACACGTCAGTCTATGGCCACTGGTCAGGAGATTCTTACTTAGATACAGTATGGTCTATATAGTTTCTACCATGTCTTTCCAATTCTGAGATCCTATGATGGTAGGAAAACAAAGGTAATTGTCTATGAGAAAGTAGTTAACTCAAAAAGTATACATCTCCTTCCAAAGTAATAGCCATCCTTCTGAAATTAATGTTAATTGTATTTAACACATACATGGGACATGACTGAAATCACTTGTTATGATTTTTGACATTATACCTCTGAAAACTCACCATGAGCTTAAAAATTTCAGTCATGATGTGTTCCCATTCCTTTGCATCTTGACAAATCTGTCTTTCTCTCCTGTGCTGGTTCCTGCTAGTTCACAAATTGGGCACCCCTTCAATTCTCTCACTCTTATGTTATCCCTACCTTCTTAATTAACACTGTTTTGGTCACCCAGGGAATATTCAGGTGTAGTGCGATAGTCATATTGTTTTCCTGTTCTAAATCTATGTCTGTTGAGTTATTACCATTTTTTGGATTTTTATAGGTATTATCATTTCTTACACTGGCCTTATAGTGAGGAGGCCACCTTTCCTCTTTGTGGCACTATATACTTACTTTTCTCTAAACTGGAAATTAAGTGACTTATGATTTAAAAAATGTTTCCAGGGCACTTGCATCTTATGCAGATGCCAAGGATTTGATTGGAGCTTCCACCTGATATAAATCAAGAAAAAACCTCAAAGTGCTATCACTTTTCATCAATTCCACTCCCTCAACTTTCTCAATGTAATAAACTTAGAGTGCCAACTATATGCTAGGAATTCTAAGTGCTATTGATACAATAAAAAAAAAAAAAGAAAAGCAGTCCTTGCTTTCAAGGAACTTACTATTTAAAGGGGAAGACAACATACAAAAGGAGGCATGAAAATGAGTATTTGGGTGAATAGCACACCAGAGGATATCTGGTTTGCAGAGGCATTTTTTTGAGGCAATTGGGGTCAATGATTTGCCCAGGGTCACACAGCTAAGGAAGCATTAAGTGTTTGAGGCCAAATTTGGACTCAGGTCCTCCTAACTTCAGGGTTGGTGCTCTGTCCACTGCTCCATCTAGCTGCCTCAGGCATTTGTTTCATAAATTTGAAAAGCAAACAGAGTAGCAAATGCAAAATGGAATAATCTAAGAGTCCAGTTTTTGTTCTTTAAAAGGGAAGGCATTGGGAGGAGTTTAGGACTCCATCTTCCAGCCCTCTAGTCAGAGGGCAGAGGAAGCTGAGGGAAATGGTGTTAATTGAGACTTGAGTTAACAGCATGGTGGTCAGTTTAGAAGTGATATATTTATCCTGGGAGGGGCA
Source organism: Antechinus flavipes (assembly GCF_016432865.1). Classification (NCBI taxonomy): domain Eukaryota; kingdom Metazoa; phylum Chordata; class Mammalia; order Dasyuromorphia; family Dasyuridae; genus Antechinus; species Antechinus flavipes. Next base: position 310,712,450 of record NC_067398.1, on the reverse strand, counting down.
TCTTGTTCCATGAATTAGAAACTAGGCAGGGCAATAGATACAAAGTAGAGACACACAGATATTAATTCTCTCATATACTTTTAAACAACTTTTTAAAAAATCAACAAGGTACCAGAGGTAGTTTCTTTCATCCATTCCTGCCTTTCAGAAACCCTTGTGATGCTGAAAGGGCCTCTTGGCAGATTAGATGTTTTCCTCCATGCCTTTGATCAGAAAGAAGTAATGACTATGTGTACTGTTAGTTTAATTTAAAAAATCTATTTTGGTATAAAAAGCACAAATAGATAAATGCTATTTCTTGTCTAAGCTACTTTAAGTTAGTCATATTTGAAGTAAGACAAACTGCTTATTTCATACAAACTTGAACAGGCTTAGCTTGTGGCACTTAAATTAGTGTAGTCATAATGTTTAGGGGATCTGATTCACACTTAAGAGGACCCATTTATTCTCCACAAGAATACCATTTAACCCCCCATTACTTGAATTCTGTGATGAAAACATTGTGGTTGAAAATGAAATCATATTACCAATCCTGGAGCTCTAAAGAAAGATAAGGGCTGATTCTATATATCTGGAAATCACTTCGTTAGCAAGTAGTAGCACTAGTATATCACAAGCAGGGAGAGAGGGAGCCTCTGAGAAAAATACGATTATCTGTCCTTTACTGGGAGGGGACACTACTTAGCCTGAAGAAAAATAAAATCTCATGATAACAGGCAGAGCCACAACTAGAAAGGCTTCACAAAATGCTTTTTCAAATCAATTTGTTTTAAAACAAGTTTAACTAAGATAGGGAATAGCCCCCATGACACAAAGCTCTTTGACATGAAGGATGGGAGTAGGTGAGGGGAAAGATCCTGGAAGAGTAAGAAGGATATTTCTATAAAGAACAGTGCTTTAGTGTGGGGCTAATTGGGGAGGAACTTGCCTGAGTGGACACCATACTGTGGTGATAGTGGTAGGGAAGAGTAAGCATAAAACCATCTGGCAGCTTCCCATTTCAACTAGTTTTGATCATTAGGTACTAAACCCAGCTATTACTTTCCTGTTGAAGTGTCAGTGCTATCAGAACTCTCTATTTTGGCACCTTAGGTCAAAGTTCCATTTCCCTCACCCTAACTAATCTATATCTATAGAGGCGGAGAAAAAGGAATAGGTTTAGGGAAACTATGAAGAAAAAGTGATGATCACTTTTAGTAAGAGACACATTTAGAACTTTCCAATTCACTTTTCAATTTGGTGAGGAATCTTACTCCTGAAGCACTAAGATGTTTTTTATCTTGTTCTTAAAGAACAATATATTATCTTTATTTTCATTAAATAGACAAGTCTTCTCCCTTCCCTTCCTCCCCCCCCTCCCCGAGTTTGGCAATATAAAAAGGTGCATTTTTAAATAGGGAAACTACACTGCAAATTAGTTAAGACTTCTTAACCCAAAGGCCTTAGTTATGCATATTTATCTATGAATGAAAATATCTAATAGAACCTATCATTTGAGAACAAATCTCTGAAATTTAAAAAAGTTTTAGAAAGAATTTTAAGACCTTTGACAGAGAAGAGAGTGTTGGTAAAGTGGGTGGCTCTCTCTCAAATCTCTGATAGGTTAACATGATATAGAATTCAAAGAAGAGTATTAGATAAGCAAACTGGTGCTTAGTGTAGGCAGTTAGGCAGTTTCCAGAAAATGGCAATTTTCAGGTAAGGTTACTTGACCTGTATACCAGCAGGTAAGTATAAATATTCAATAAAATTGAGCAAAGTCAAAGCCCAAACTATTGGGAAACCCCAAACACAGGATTTTTGGGGTGGGCATACTAAACACAAGCATTATGATTTCTCTAGAGGGTCTTTGAGATTAGCATGACCTATGGTTTCAGGATAGGAAATTTCTAGCCATATAAAGCTAGGTTCAAACAATAATAAAGAATAAAGTATTTCTCCACATACCAAAGGCACTTGATCTCAGCATATTTCTCACTCAGAAAATCAAGAAGCAGTTGGATCAAGGGATCAGGAACCAAATTAATTACTAGTGTCTTCTGTGGACACTCCATGCTTTTAACATAAGCAGGTGGTAGGGAACATATTATACACCAGACTTTAGTGGAGGCAGTCCTGCTGTCCTTGGTCCTGAAGAAGGTTAGAAATAAGCTGGGAGTGTAATAGAAATGGTCTGGAAGAGAACTGAGGAGATTCTGGGAGACTGGATGGAAATTGCCAGGCATGGCATTTAATATGAATTAATTTCCTTTCTTTCCTTTATTGTGAAGCAGATAAATTCGGTTTCACAAACACTTATTAAAAATGTACTGTGTAAAGCTTGTACAAGGCCAAGGAGAGATACAATATTTAGGTATGTGAGTCCTGCCTTTATGGAGCTTAGGTTTATTAAGAAGATAACACATAAACCTATATCATTATATAATTTATATATATTACCAATATGGAAACATCCTTAATGAATTATTGCTTTACATATATTTCAGACTAGAAGGAGAGATCACATAGTATAAACCCATCATTTTTCCAAATGTAGAAAATAAAGAGACAGAGAGATTAGGTATAGTGCTCAAGTCCTCAGTATTATCTCTAATCCCACAAGCTTATCCTATAGGTATGTGACAAACTTATCAGATTCATTTACTTGGTCTCTGGTGAGAGTCAGAGACTCTCCATGATCCCTCTTGTTTTACAATCTGCTCTTCTCTATATATTTTTTTCTAATGTGAACCATATCTATGAGTTGGCTTGAATAAAGTAAAGAGGAAGCTTGATGGCTTGAGTATAGTACTTGGAGTTATGAAGACTAGGTATCAAAATGGTGCTGATTAGCTGGGCAAGTAATTTAATGTCTCTCAACCTCAGTTTATTCATATGTAAAATGGATATAACAGCATCCTAATTCAGTGAGTTTTGTACCACTTAAAGTATTATATAATAATGATAATAATAATTGTTACTATTATTATAGACCTAAGGGGTTTTTCTCCGAGAGAAAGTAACAGAAATTTGACAAGCAAATAAAAAATTCCATGATTTTATAATTCAGTATTTCCTTTTTCCCATTATTTAATTATAGATAAGGAACAAAAAGTAACATGGTCAAGGTCATATAACAAACCAATGAATAACAGAGAAAGGCCCAGAACTTAAATGACCACCTAGCCATTGCCCACTCCAGAAACTCTAACAATCGAATTGGCATCAACTGAAAAGAAGGACTAACTGAAATACATCTGTCACTTTGGAGGTTTGTTTGGACTATTCATCTGTGGTTTGAATATGCTAGTCAAAATTTATATTTCACTTCTAGATGCTATTCTAATACTGACTTGACTTGTTGACCCTATATCCCTCTAACCAGGATTATCTAACCCTTATCTGCAGCTATAGCTTGTCCTACATCTTAAAATTAATCCAGTTCTTAGTTAGGAGAAACATCAGTATTCATAGCTCCAAAGTCTCAGAATAATCTGTTTTGATTGCCTTCTTCATGATTTTGTTCACAACTCTACTAATGGGTCTTTTTCTTTATCTATTATGACCAAGATTTCTCCTTCTATCCCAGTCTAGTAAATGAGTCCCTATGTTGTTATTTTCTCGCATTCCTGAGTCCTTGTCTTAGTATCTTGTCACCATGTTCCTTATGAAAGGTCTGATGCCAGACCACTTTAAGGTCATGATAGAACACTCTGCTGTCATCCACAAAAAGGCCTCCTTGATGCTAAATAATCACCAGTCTGAATCTCCATATGGTGACCAGTTCTAGACTCCTCTGATACCACAGCCTCCTACACAGTTTTCCTCCTTGTGCCCATTTTTAGGATCTTTCTACACTGCCTTTCCTGCCTCATTAGTTCTGATTTTTTTCAGTAGATGGCCGTTAGTATTTTATCCTGTCCTGTTTTCCATCTCTGCGTTTTTACTTATTTTTTAGTACCCTCTCAGCTCTACTTATGTTTTTAAGGTCCTTGTATATGTTATTTCCTCCAAAATGTTTTGGGGGATTCTTAACCCAAAGGTCTAGGATCAAAGACACTTTTCATGAACTTAGAGCCAGCAAGCATTATTTTGTGGAACAAATGGCATATGGCTTCAGCAGATTTCTCACTTGGCAATTCAAAAAACATTTGGATTAGAGAATTAGGCACCAAATTAATTACTGATGGTTTCTGATTTTGATTTCCTCAAGCTGGGAGTAATATCTCCCACCCCTAAACTACCACAATGTTTTGTTCATACATTTTATGTTGATTACATTCAGCATCATATCCTAGTTATTGGTATAAATCTTAACTTACATATCCTAGTTATTGGTATAAATCTTAACTTACCTATTAGAAAGTTAGCTCATAGAGAACAAAGACTAAGCCTTCATCATTTTTATATCCCCCACCCTGACCAATGGTATCAGCATAAGGACTAGCACAATAAATGATTGCCCAATGAATTGATAGATGGCTGAATTCAAACAAAATAAATAAAATAAGCAGACAAATAAATCAGTCAGCCAAGATAGATGGAATGATTTGATTTAGTTGGCTCCTAGGCCAAGGTATTGAACAGCTGGTAAAACCATATCAAACCTAGTAAAAGCAGTCTTTTGATAATTAGAATCTCTGTTCCTTCCCCTACCCCATTCTTCAGAATCCATCAGATAGATGGGTAGAGGAGAAATCTATCATTTACTTTGGGAAAAGAAATGAAATAATTAACTTATGAATCACCTGCCAGAAAGTTGGATATATCTCATAGAGATAAATTTTCAATATTGACCATTAACTTATTGGACTGGGTCAGAATTAAGCCCCCAATACTACAAGCTGATATCTCAAAAATGTCATAGATGCCTCATTATAGGTATTAAAGAGATCAACTGCTTCAAAGCAAATCTAGGTTGAAGCTCATTAAAGTTGATTTTATCTTTAGGCCCTACTCTAGTCCCTAATAAAGGTTAGATAAGTCTTAGTATTAATTTCCTAAATGCTCATGAGATACAATTCTTGGATTAATTTTCATTCTTTCCCACACCATTTAGATTTATTCTGTTCTGTCTGGCCTATTCTACCAGTCTAATCTATCCTATTTCATCCCACCCCATGCCTGTTCTCTTTTCTGGCATTTTTCATCAGGTAATTTGAATGTTTTTTGTTTTTTGTTTTTTGCTGGAGAACTAAGAGAACAGTGCTATGATAACTTACAAAAGCATTTCAAAGTAGTTAGCCAAGGATGATACAAACCCTGCTTCAGGGGTAGATGAGCTAGAAGAAATGAGAGAAAGAGAGGATAGCTTATGAGATAAAGCCTCTTGAGTATGGAAAGATATCTGAGAAGGTATATAATTGATGTCTCTGATATCATTAAGTAGATAGCTGTAGAATTCTCCCCTCCCCCATCCCAATTCTGCAATATTAGAGGGCCCTATTAAGTGAAGATGATGATAGTGATGACAATTGTTATTTTTAGTCTGAATCTGTGATTAAATCTGCATATGGAACTCCTGGTGAAGAAATGCTCTACATTAACATGGATTGACAATTTATCTATACCTTGTAAACTAACAAATTGTTTTGGGCAGTGAGAGATTAAATGACTTGTCCATAGCTACAAACTTAAGTATGTTAATACCAGGATTTGAATCCAGGTCTACCTGAATTAAAGATTTACTTTCTATTCACTATTGCAATGTTTGTCAGTTCATCAATTATCATTTTCATTAATATTACATTATCTTTACATAGTATTTTACAAACAGAAGTATTACTGCATTCATATGAGTCTTGCAGATCTCTCGAGAGGTAGACTAGGCAATATTTTTATCCCTGTTTTGCAAAGAAACTGAAGTTCAGGGAAATAAAAGTGATTTGTATGAAGCAAATGAATTAATGAAAAAAAGGCATTTATTAAGTACTTATTTTGTGCCAGACATTGTGGCAACCACTGGAGATATTACTACAAAAGCAAAAATAGTCTCTGACTTCAGGTTTACATTTTTCTCTTTTTAAAAATTTAATTAAAAAATAAACAAACTGTTTTCTCTTTCACTCTCTTTCTCCTTAATAGAAAACAATGAAGAGAGAAACCAAACCCTTATAATAAATATGTAGAGTGAAACAAAATAAATCCTCGTACTGGCCATGTCTAAAACTATTTGTCTCATTCTGCACCCTGAGTCTATTATTTCTGAGTCATCACTGGCTTTCTGGAATTGTGGATGACCATTGCATCAGTTAGCATTCTTGAGTCTTTTAAAGTTATGTCTTTACAATGTTGTTATTATGCAAATTGTTCTCCTGATTCTAGGGAACTTATATTTTTGAATGGGGAAATGATACATACAAGACATAAAGAGGAAGAAATCAAGTACAACTCTTCTGATGATTTTACTATAAACTAATGGAAATTCTGCCATACACAAAGAGCAGTGAGTAAATTCATGGGACATTTAGTTTCAAGAAATGGTATGGGCTAAAAATATAAGTAGTCTTATGAAAGGTCAAGATCTATGTCTAGACCAGATTCTTACTAGGAAATGAAGAAATAAGACTTGTTAGGCAGGAACTTGAATTTGTAATGATGAAACAAGAAAGAAACAGGTCTTCCCTCAGAACATTTTGTTATTAGAGACAATATTCTGAATCAGAGGGATCATGTTTCTATCCAGTGGGGCAATTTCCATTTCATTATATATTCTTTATCTCATCAAATTTTCTTATGTCACAAAAAATTCTAAAGAAAAGCAACCCAAGAAATTTTTATGTTGGTACACCATGGAAGAAACATGTATGGTTCATGTCTAATGATAAAGAGTTTCTGGCTTTCATTGATATGAATAGTTTTCTGATCTGAGATCTAGTGCACACTTCTCCAAAAAAAAGTCCTTGATTTCCATATTTGTGAAGAGAAAAAAGAGAAGGAACACACCTGAGTGCTTGATCCTTCCCATATCTATTTCTGGGAAGATTATTAAGTTAGTTTGGCATCAGTCCACCAAACTCAAATGTTGGTAGTGTCAGTATACAATTCTTTGGGGATCCCAGGATAAATGCCACCTTTCCCTAGTTGCTATTGAAGGGAAAGGAGAGCTCTTGGCTTATTCTCACTGATTTAGCTACCTCTCACCAAATTCTGGTAATACAAAAGATCAATCAGAAAATCTCTTTATCAAAGCAAGCAGTCTTGGAGATTTGATTATACCAAAAAATACATGAGAATAAAAGTGATATAAAATCTTGACCTTAGCAAGAATACAAAGAATGATAGGGACTTGAATTGTGTGTGTGTGTGTGTGTGTGTGTGTGTGTGTGTGTGTGTGTATGAGAGAGAGAGAGAGAAAAAAGAGAGAGAGAGAGAGAGAAAGAGAGAGAGAGAGAGAGAGAGAGAGACAGAGACAGAGAGAGACAGAGACAAAGACAGAGATAGACACAAAGACAGAAACACAGAGAAACAGAAACAGACACAGAGACAGAGAAAAATAGGGAGACACAAAGAAAGACACAAAAAGAGGTAGAGAATCAGAGGGAAACACAAAGAAAGGGAGAAAGACAGAGAGAGACAGAGAGGAGGGAGAATTTTGCTTTCTCTAGTTTATAAGTTACAAGGGCTAGAAATCAAGGGATATATTCTGCAGCCCCAAGGATCCTCATAGCTCCCCAAAGTCTAAAGACTAAGTCTCTAGAAATGCTGCAAAAATCTTTGAAGTCTCTTCTTTCCTTACAAAAGAGTACAGCATTCTCTTAGCTAGTCACATCCCTTAATTCCTTTATAGTACATTATAGTCTCATGGCTGTCCTTCAGGGAACCAGCCACTGTGGAAGTTGAAGCATTATGTAAAGAACATTCTATTTCAGCTACTGAAAACATGAGTTCAAGCACTACCTCTGCTTCTTGATATGCTTTTAACTTGGGTAAGTCACCTAAATAGTTGGAGCCTCAGTTTCCTTTCCTATAAAATGGGTTGGAAAGGAATTTGATCAGTAGTTCTCTTTGTGTCATTGGCCCCTCTGGCAGTTGGGGAATGAATCCCATGGCATCTGTGTGGAGTACAAATTGGAGAGGGGAAAAACTTGAAACAGAGAAACCAGTAAGAAAGCTTTTGTGATAACCAAGTTGAAAGATGATGAGAGCCTGAATTAGGAATGGGACTGAATAAGTGAAGAGAGGGGATGGATTTGAGAAGGAGTAACAGGAAATTTAGTAAGCCTGGAAAGATAGAATGAGTCTTGGTCATGAAGAGGCTTTAAATGCCCAAAAGGGCATTCCTACAAATAATGTAGAACTTGTTACTTGATTATATGTGTTGGATGAATGAGAAAGGATTTGGAAAAGACCCTGAGATTGGGAAGGACATAAGGGCTATCTACAGAAATAAGGAAGTTTAGGAGAGTGGTAGTTGGAAGGACAGAGAATAATTTCTGTTCTGGACATGTTGAAAGCAGGCAAGATTTGAACCCAGCTCCCCATCTGCTTGTCATGTTGCCTTTCAAAATGTCATGGAAAATGGAAATACTATCAGTGATTATAAATGCATCACATGGGATAAAAACATTCACTTTGTAGCACACATTAAGGATGTAGTGAATGTTGAATTGAATTGCTTTGTGGGAAAAAAAATCGCCAACAAAGGAAAACCAAATGGAGCAGTGGGAAGAACGGGTGAATCTAAGACCCCAGAGAATCAGAATGCTGAAGTGGGGATACGGTGTTTCACATCACACCAAACACAGACACCTCGCCCCAGGAGCTCCAATTTGTTTCTTTCAGACTCCCCAGAAATGGGTCCAGGCCCCTTGGGCATGGCTAGTCTAGTTTCACTTGTTACCCTGGGATAATTGGTTTAAAACTGATTACTGGGTCACTAATTATGGTGCCTATTGACAGTACATTTCTGCTCAGGGATACAATTAAAAAGTTCACCCTAATTAATCAAGGGTAATTAACAGACCTTAAATTTCTATGAGAGATTAATTATCAGGCGGTCCAGAACAAATCAATGTGGACACTAGGACTGGGACCGGATACTGAGCATTCGGCTTTTGGGGCCATGTGAGAGCTTAGCTTCGCCCAGGGAGCTCCAGGGGACTTTTCAGTTGCTGACCTACATCTGGATGAGTGTGTGCTGCAGATGGGAACATCCTCAAACAGGGAGACCTCTTCAAAAAAGAGCCTTTTTCTGTGGGCACAAGGCTGGTTAGATAGAAGCAAAAACCCCTCTGGCACTTTTCAAAATGCCAGTTTTCTGATGGACAGAACAAGGAAAGGGAAAAATAAAATGTTTTGCAATAAAAAATATTGTTGTTAGAGAGGCAATTTGTTCTGTTGGAAAAGCATTAGACTTGATGTTAAACAATTTGGATTTGAATCCCACTCCTCTATCTATTAGCTTGGGCAAATTTCAATCTGTTTGAGCTTAAGTTTTCTCTCTGTGTTTCCCTCTCCCTCTCCCTCTCCTTCTTCCTCTCTCTTTCCCTTTCTTTCTTCCTTCCCCTCTCCCTCCTTCTTTTTTCCCTTCCTCCCTCCCTCCTCCCCCTCTGTTTCTCTCTCTATTTCTTTCTGTGTGTCTATCTCTTTCTGTCTCTCTCTGCCTATCTTTTTCTGTATCTCTCTGTCTCTTCCTCCCTCTGTGTATCTCTGTCTCTTTGTCTCTTCTGTCTTTCTCTCTGTGTCTCTCTATTCCTCTCTGTCTGTCTCCCTCCATGTGTCACTTTGTCTATCTCTCCATCTCTCTCTGTCTCTGTTTCTCTGTCTGTCTCTATCCGTCTCTCTCTCTCTCTATCTTTCCATATCCATTAAAAAGGATAATATTATTTGCTTGCTCATCTGAATCAATAAATCAATCAATGAGCATTTTTGAAGTTTCTACTATATATGTGCTAGGCACTGTGCTAAGAAATAAAAGATAAAAAAACCAGCCCCTGCCCTCAGGTTTATACTTCATAATCAAATAAGAAACTGCATTGCAAAAAATTTTGTAAACTGCGAGGTACTATACAAAAATAAGTTAACTTTTCTGGAGTAGCTAGAGAAGACCAGAATTTTAAGTTCTGGCTTTGTCGTGGACTGACTGCATGACTCTGAGAAAGTTACTCAAAGCTAGTTCCCTAGATAAGTAAGACCACAAGTTGGGACTAGCTGACCTGAATTGGTGGAGAAAATTCACTCAAGAGACCCCCATAATCAGCAAAATTTCAGGTCCAGTCTCTATCCTTTTTATCTTTAATGATATCTTAGCAATTGGAGTTGAGTAGCAAAAATAACAAAAATATCTATTTAAGGCATGTAGGAAGTACAGTGCTTTTTATCATTGATTGTTCAGTTATTTCAGTCTTGTTTGACTCTTTATGACCCAGTTGCAGTTTTCCTGACAAAGATACTGGTCTTGCTTGTCATTTCCTTCCCAGTTCATTTTACAGGTAAGGAAACTGAGACAGAGAAGGATAAACAAGGATCCCAAAACTAGTATGTGTGTGTGGTCACATTTGAATGCAGATCTTTCTGACTCAAGGATGGGTATTCTATTCATTTCATCATTTAATTGATTTACCATTCTTAGTAGAAATGGTGAACAAAAAAGTCCCTATTTTCCCTTGCACTAATCCCAGGCTTATTATATGAAGCTCTCAGTAGTATAATATGACAAAAGATTTTTTTTTTACTTTAGATAGTGAAGAGAATTCAATGAGTGGCGTTTGGGGTAGAATAAAAGCACTCCAAAAGCCAGACAATTCCTAAGGAACTCTAGCTTTCTGGCCATGGGTTTGAATCAGAGAAGAGATGAACTGGCCCTTAGGACCTGAAGCTAAAAGTGCTAAGACTCCATACCACTCAGGATCTATTTGGGAAATAGCTACAAATCATTGGCAAAGTGGCAAAGAATAGCTTATTAGAAAGGCCAGCACATGGTAGTTGTAGCTGAGAGAATAGACCAGCAGAGGACCCCTCTATCTACCCCAAACAGCATGATCTATTTATCTATCTATCTATCTATCTATCTATCTATCATCTATTTATCTATCTATCAACAAAAGTCTATTAAGGAATGCTCAAGCTTTTCACTCATCTGAGGGAAAGAGGAAGGAGTCCCTGAAATGAATTTTCCCCTCAGAAACAGCATGAATGTGGTCATGTAAAGCCCTTCACTACAACATTCTCATTAACTGTTGGGAAGCATCAGAGAGCACATTTCACTGTTTCCATGTTCCTTTATCTTAATTTCTCTGCGTGTGAAAAAAAAAAAACTGGAGATAGCCATAAAGGGGATTCTCCAGGAAAACTGGTGGCCACACTACCACTATCTGTAACTGGTTTTGAGATTATCTGGATGCAAAGGTAATCGTATGATAGAAAATCATTATGTATGGAATATTATTGTGCTATAAAAATGATGAGCAATATGCTCTCAGAAAAACTTGGAAAGACTTCCATGAGGTAAAGCAAAGTGAAACGTGCTGCGTACAAAGTAAATACTGTAAGATGATCAGCTGTGAATGACTTCACTGTTTTCAGCAATACAATGATCTAAGACAAGTCTAAAGGACTTATGATGAAAAATGCTATTCATGACTAGAGAAAGGACTAATAGTATCTGAATGAAGATTGAAGCATGCTTATTTTTTACTTTATTTTTTGACATTTTTTTGGGGGGGGGGAATGGAGGTCTATGTTTTCTTTTACAATATGGCTATTATGGAAACATTCTGCATGACTACATATGTATAACCTATATTCTTTTGCTTTGTTTTAATCAGGAAAACCTTACAGAGATGAAAGCCAGTATTGACTTTTGGTGTCACTTCTTGCAGATTCAGTCTTGAAAAACAAATCACCTCCTAAAATCAACTCTAACTATTTAGGTACACTGCCACCAGGTGGTGCCATGGTCACCAGGTTCAAGAAGTTAAGCACAAGTTATATTTAACTGAGATTTTATTATGTTTTTCTCTTTTTTATTGTCAAAATAAATTTTTTAATGAAAATTGTTTAACTTATTAACCAGTGTAAAATAGTTTTTCATAGAAACTCTTAAGGAAAGCAAATCCATTGAAGTCTTAAGGTTTAAAAAGTGTTTTACTTACACTATCTAGTTCCAGCCTCCAAACAATCCAAGGAAATAGGTACTACAGGTTTTGTTTCCATTTTACAGATGAAGAAACTGAGGCCAGAAATGTTAGTGATTTACCAGTGGTCATGAAATTAGCCTTTCTCGTTGATATTAAGAGCTTCTTTTTCAATTAATTAATCAACAAACTTTTAAGTGTCTACTATGTGCTCAGAGTGCTGGATCTTAGGAAGACATCTCTTCATGAGTTCAAAACCAGCCCCAGATACTTAATAGCTATGTGGCCCTGGGCAAGTCATTTAAACCTGTTTGCCTCAGTTCCTCATTTCTAGAATGAGCTGGAGAAGGAAAAGTCAAACCACTCTAATATATTCACCAAAAAAAAAAAAAAACCCAAAAAACAAATAGGGGCATGAAGAGTCACTCACTGAGCTGAGGAGGGCTTTTTCAACTCACTGTGAATCATAATTTGGAGTTAAATGTCCTATCAGGGTCTTTGCTCTCATTCTTTAGACTGGCTTTTAATCAGAATACTTTGGATTGTGTATATGATTAAGAGATTCAGAAGCTTGAGTACTGGGCCTAAAGTCAGAGAGACTCCCTTACTCTTTACCAACTCTAATCCATCTGCCTGCTCAGGTAATCCCATTCCATCCCATTTTCTCCAACAGTTTGCCCCCTCTGTCACTCCTGAGCTATCATTTTCTTTCAATCACTTCTCATCTAAACATTCATTCTCTACTGTCTATATACATGCCTATTTCCCCCATACTGGGAAAAAACACCTCACTTGACCCTTTTCTCTTTTTGTATGACTGTCCATTCTTTTAAAAAAAATATAATAACTATATTTTCAAAACACATGCAAATATCGTTTTCAACATCCACCCTTGCAAAACCTTGCATTCCAAATTTTTCTCCCTCCATTCCCCCCACTTTCCTCCCCTAGACAGAAATAATGCAATATTCTTCTAAGCATTTTTCCACATTCATCATGCTGCACGAGAAAAATCAGGTTAAAAAGGAAAAAAAATGAGAAAAAAATTAAGTGAACAACAACAAAAAAGGTGAAAATACTGTATTGTGATTTACACTCAGTCCCCACAGTTTTCTTTCTGGATGCATATGGTTCTCTCCAACTTGATCCTTTTTTTTTCCAGCTAACTATCATTTTATATCTCTTCTGCCCTTTTAAAACTAAACCTCAAAAAGGCCGTCTACAATAGGTACCTCCACTTTCTTTTCTCCCTTTCTCCTCTTAACTCCTTACAATCTAGTTTCCAACCTTATCATTGAATCAAAACTACTTTCTTGAAAGCAATTCAGTTATTTTTCAGTCATGTTCAGCTCCTTGAGATTTTCTTTTGTAATGCTGGAGAAACTGAGACAAGATAGAGATTAGAGAGTATTTAATATTTTACTTGAAAGGGAGAAATTTACTGGGACCAAATGGATCCATGGTTTGGTCCCAGGGTTGAATGAGACTATCATCTCCAAGAATCCAGCAAACAATGTGAGTTTCCAATGACATATGTACATTTGGCTCAGCTACAGGGGGTAGACTGAGGCAGGGGCGGCGTCAGAGCATTGAGATCAGAAACTAACAATCCAGTTCTGACAGGGTGAGGGGAGGCATGGAAGATATGTGATAATTGGGATTACAGAATGGGGAGAGGTACCCAACATTCTGATGATGTCTAAGATAGAAGGTCTTTTTCCTTATCTGGATCATCATGATTAAAAGGGAGAGGTAGTTGAGCGGAATAATTAGAAACCTAGGCAGAACAATTTAGGGAATCTGAGTCAGGACAATAAGAGAACTGCGGCACAACACTTTGTAGAGATACTGGAGTAGTCTGTCATTTTTTTCTCTGACTCATCTTGCAGATGAAGAAACTGAGACAAACATGTGAAGTGACTTGCCCAGGGTCACACAACTAGTAAGTGTCTGGGGCCAGATTTGAGCTCAGGAAAATAAGTTTTCCTGATTCCAACACTATCCATTATATCATCTAACTGCCTTTCCAAAGTTGTCATTGATGTTTTAGTGACTAAATCCAGTCTTCCTTCTCCTTAATCTTTTTATTACATAGTTGACTGAATTCTCTTCCCTGATACTCTCTTCCCTCTAAGGTTTCAGGACATCATTCTCTCCTGATTCTCTTCCTACCTAACTGATTATTCTTTCTCAGTCTCCTTTGCTAGATGTTCATCAAGGTCAAAACCAGAAGTGTCCCTCAGGCTTTGCTCTGAGCCCTTTTCTCTTTTCTCTCTATATCACTTTACTTGATGATGCCATCAACTCCTATGGATTTAATTATCATCTCTACATGGAAAATTCTCAGATCTACCTCAACCTCTTGTCTGACCTCCAATTTTGCATCTCCAGTTTCCCTTTAGACATCTCCAACTAGATGTCTGGTAGACTTCTTAAATTCAACATTAATCAAACCGTCCTCATCTTTCCCCTAACCTGCTTCTACACTTTCTTTATTATTGTTGAATGCAATATCATCATCCTAATCCCTCAGAATCATATCATAGGAGTCATTTGGATTTCTCACTATCTCTTACCACCTCACCCCTTATCCAATCTGTTCCAAGGCTATCAATTTCCCTTTTGTAATAGCTGTCAAATACACTTCCTTTCTCTCCTCTGACATTGCTACCATTCTAATTCAGCCCTCTATCATCGTCTCTCTGGACTATTACAATAGCCTTCTGGTGGGTCTATCTGCCTAAAGTCTCTCCTAGTTCTAATCCTTCCTCTATTCAAGACCAAAGTAATTTTTCCAAAGTTTAAGTCTGATTCTGTCACCCTCTCTATTCAACAATCCCAAATATTTCTTATTACTTCCAGGATCCAATACAAAACCCTCTGTTTGGCATTCAAAGTCCCTTATAATTTAACTCCCTCCTGCCTTTTTATTCTTCTGACATCTTACTGCCCAGCAGATTCTTTGATTTAATGACATTGGCCTCCTTGTATTTCATCAAAAAGATCCCTCATTTCTCAGCTCTAACTTACCTGCTCTGGCTATTCCCATGCCTAGAACACTTTCCTCTGTTCTATTTGATGTAGAAGCCAGAATTCTAATTAGCTCATCTGCCTCTGTTGCCAGTAACTCTAATCCATCCATACGATCTCCATTGTCAAAAAAATAGGTCAAACTCTGAGTCTGTTTTGATTAGCATGTCTTCAGACAAGTCTGGATTCTTGTCAGTCATGTTGACTGATTTTTCCTTGATCTCTCCTTGGTCTCTTTTCCTACTTCTTCTCCAATTCTTCCCTGGTTTCTTCCTTTATTCCCCAGATCCTGCCCTTGTTCCTCCTCTTCCCTGAGAATTTAAAAGTCCCCTGATCTGGAAGCAGATAACTTAATCATCTATGATTCTGTTTTGCTTATTCATGTTTGCTTAAGACCATGAACTATTTCATGTAATAAATGCCAAATCTTTGTGACCTGTGATAAGTGTCTCACATGATTTCTTCATATCCCAAATCATTATTCTCTCCCACAAAAGTATTGTCTTAATATTATACTACTTCATATTGACTATAGACTACATTTGTTTCACTTAAGTGCCAACAAAAATACCATCTTCTGAAGAAAGCCTTTTCTTAATCTTTTTCAATTTTAGTGCCTTCTCTCTGTTAATTTTATCTATTTATCCTGCCTATATATTCTTTATTTATATGTTTGCATGTTATCTCATCTATTAGACTGTAAGTTCCTTGAGGGTAGGAGTTATCTTTTGCCTCTTTTTGTATCCCCAAAGTTTACCACAGTGCCTGGCACATAGTAGGCATTTAATAAGAGTTTGTTGATTAATGTATAAATCTGGCCTCAGTGGATTAAAAACTATATGATTTTAAGTGACTCTGGGCAGGTCACTTAAAGTTTATCTACCTCAGTTAACTCAACTCTAAAATATGGATAATAATAGTGCTTGTGTCTCAGGGTTATTAAAAGGATCAAATGAGATAAGTTATATGAAGCACTTAGCACAGTTTCTGGCACACAGTAGATGCTTTATAAATGCTTGTTCACCCTATGCATTAGCAACTATCATTCATCAAGTAAAAGGAAAGGGTATTGTGACTAATGATACAGAGGTATCTCAGAAATAAGTGCTGGAATATGAAAAAACTAAGGAACATAGTGCTGACATACTTCAGCACTATGTTCCTGAAGTACTGTAGGTTTCTTAAGGTTCACAGGCTGAAGGCATGCTTTAAATCCATATCACTGTGACTCTCATTGATTAGCCAACAAGAAGTCTCAAGCCAAACAAATTTATTGTTTGGATCCTGATTGACTCAAAGTGAATGTAAATAGCAATCATTTTTGTTGTGTTCCCAAACCCTGGGGATCTTCCCCTCCCAAATTTTTTGACTATGTGAAAGAGGGCATTCTTTGCCTCAGTGGCTACCTAGACTTAATCACTGATAGGGTGATGCCACAGTCAAACTGAGATCTGTTTAATACTTTAACTTAAAAAGGCAAAGGTCTCCCATTGTATCCAGGATTATCTCCAGTCGTCCTGATCTATACCTGGCGACTGGACCCAGATGACTCTAGAGGGAAAGTGAGGCAGGTGATCTTTCACAGCCCTCCCTCACAGCATGTCATAGCATCATTTCCCTGATGTAATGGTACTCTTCGAGAATGAAGGACAAATAACAACTATAGTCCTACAAATAGCCTGTGATATTGCTTCAGGACCAATATTTCATTTAAGTCCTTCCTAAGTTTGTCACCTTGATGGGGTAGAGCAAAGCTTCTTAAATTATGGGCTGGACCCTCTAGAGGGTCATGTACCTAGAAGTTGAGGTTGAGAAAAATTTGACAACAGCAGAAGATTTTTGAATAAAATGACCAAAAAATAATTAAAAAACAAATGGGCCAGGAATCCTGTAAAACAGGAATAAAGATCTTTGCACTGCCTGTCTCACAATATTATTAACCAATCAGAGTTGATTGTCACACTCAGGAACACCCCTGTTCCAAGGGCATATAAGCCATGAGTCTGCTGCTATAATTGTCTTTGACATTCTGGCAGCATTTGTCCATGTTGTATCCTGTGACTCCATTGTAGCCTTGATTGTGAACATAGAACAGGAGCACTTTGCACTCTAAATGCATGAATACTGCCAGAAACAACTCAACTCAGATTCAAGACAGGGTCATGTAAAAATTTCACTGGTAAAAAGGGATTGCAAATAGAAAAAGTTTAAGATTGCCCTAGTCTAATTGACTAATAGTCTCAATCTCTTTCTCTCTCGGTCTCTGTCTTTGTGTCTCTCTTTCTGTCTCTATTTCCCTTTTTCTCTCTGTGTCTCTTTGTCTCTGCCTTTCTCTCTCTTTCTCTTTCTGTCTCTTTTTCCATTTCTCTCTCTCTCATTTGTTCTTACCTTGAGGTATATGTATGTGTGAGCATGTGTATACAACATTCCTCTAAGTGTAATGATAATAATAATTCAATTAGCAGTAGCTGACATTTATGTAGAATCTTTCTCTCTCTCTCTCTCTGTCTCTCTGTTTTTCTGTCTCTGTTCCCTGTCTTCTTTCTGTCTGTCTGATTGTCTCTTTCTCTCTCTCGTTTGTTCTTATCCTGAGGTATATGTATATGTGAGCATTATTCTCAGTATAATGAAAAAATAATTCATATTTCTATAGCAGCAGTATCTAGCAGTAGCTAACATTTATATAGAACCTTTCTCTATTTATCTGTTTGTCTCCCTCTGTCTTTCTTATTTGTTCTTACCTTGAGGTGTGTATATGTGTAAACATGTGCATGTAACATTCCTTTCACTATAATGATAATAACAATTCATATTTCTATAGTAGCAACAGTTAGCAGTAGCTAACATTTATAAAGAACTTCCTCTGTGCCAGGCACTATGCTAAGTGTTTTACAAATATCATTTCATTTGATCCTCACAACAACCTTGAAGGTAGGAGTTATTATTACATCTACTTTACAAATGAGGAAATGGAGGCAAAGAGAGGTTAAGTGACTTGGCCAGAATCACTCAGGTAATAAGTGACTGTTTTCCCCTGGATAATCATTTTATGAATAATGGTAGAATTTTAATAAAAGCTCAGTGATACTCTGAAATGCCAAAGACAATTATGGCAGCAGACTCATGGCTTATATGTCCTTGGAACAAGGATGTTCTTGAGTGTGACAATCAATTGTAGCATTGGTTAATAATGTTGTGAGGCAGGCAGTGCAAAGATCTTTAATCTTGTTTTACAGATGTGAAAACTGAGGGCTGGGAAGTTACTCACATAGTAACTTCACACAACTGGTAAGTATTAGAGCCCGAACTCCGTTATTAGTGTTTTCCCATTACACACCACACTGGCAGACCTCCTGTATCTGCACTTCTGACTCAGGTATTATGGAGAACTTCTACTCTATCCTTTAGGCACTGTGAAGTTGATCCCCTTTCCTTATGCAGAGTATCTGAATTACTTATCTGGCAAGTCTCATTCTAGTACTCACCACTCACCACCATCTCTCATCCCTCATTCTTAAGAAATGCCAGGGAGAATTTCTAGAAGGGAGGATAGGGAGGAGGAGCTGGCTATATTTTCTCTGTCTCAGCCTTAGGTGGTCTATTCATCCTGCCAAGAAAAAACCTCAGTCTGCCTTTTCAACCTCCCGGTAGTTTGTGCTCTTGCCTTCTTTTTCCACATATTGCAGAAGAAAAACAGAAAGAAAAAAGTACCTCAGGCAGCTTTCTGATGAGAATATCAAACCTTCACTGACTTGTTTTTCCACTTGGAGGGAGGTGCTTTTTCAGATTTTCTCCTCCTATTAGCTATTTTAAAAATCCAAACAAATAACCTTGAACTAGGTATAATTTAATTTGCATTCAATGTTTGTTTATTTCTCAGCAGCCAGCTATTGCTATTCTAGTTTTGATAATGAATTAGCAAGACCAGAAAAGTTTTTCCAAAATTATTTTCTTGGAGAGTTAGTATTCCTTAGGCAGTAAGAAGTACATGAAGAAAATTTTTTGTTTTGTTTTGTTTTATTTATTTAACATTCATTAAATTTTTTTGAGTTCCAAATTCTCTTCTTCCCCCCACTTATTGAGAAGACAAGTAATATGATATGCAAGCAATATGATGTCAATTAAGCATGTGAAGTCATGCAAAACTTATTTCCATGTTAGCCATATTACAAACAAAACAAAAATCAAGAAATATAAAAAAAATTTTAAATATGCTTCAGTTTGCACTCAGAGTTCAGTTCTTTCTCTGGATAGAATTTTTTAGCATGAGCCTTTGGAATTGCCTTAGATAACCATATTGATTAGAATAGCTAAGACTTTCACAAGTAATCAGCATTATAATACTGCTATTTCAGTGTACAATTATCTCCTGATTCTATTCACTTAACTGTAATTCATAAAAATCATCACAAGTTTTTTGAAAATACCCTATCTGTCACTTCTTACATCACAATAGTATTCAAATACAATTACACAACACAACTTATTCAGTTATTCTATAATTCATGGACATCCCCTAGGTTTCTAGTTCTTTGCACCACAAAGAAAGCTGCTATAAATATTATTGTACTTAATAGGTCTTTTTTTTTTTTTTTTTTGATGGCTTTAGGATACAGACTTAGTGATGGTATTGCTAGGTCAAAAGGTATACACAGTTTTATAGCTTTTATTTTCCAGAATGGATAGACTAGATAAACCAAAAGTTTTAAAAGACTCTGATTACCTTTTAAAGTAGCCTTCTTCCCATGACCAGTCTCTGGTTTGACCCTGCCTCCTTCCTGCATTTGGCCATTTCCCAGACCTACAATTTCAGCCCCTGTCCTGATGAACAACACATCTTCTCTTCTCTTTCTTTTCCTCCTCAATATCTAACTTGAATTGAACTGAACTGAACTAAAATGAAAAATCGCATGCAAGAATGTAACAACCTTTTCTAGTATCTGGGAGAATTAGGTAAGAATCCTCAAATTTCTACTTAGTATCCTCCTCCTCCAGTTCAGTGTTGCTATAAAGGTTCATTAAAAAGCTGTGAAGACTATTTACCAACTTGTTTGTTGAAGAGTCTTGAAAAGTCAATCAAAATAACTCCTTCCTATTTACAGCAACTGTGTCAAACTTTCTTTTTTAAGATACCCTCTTTCTGTCAAATACATCAGTAGATTATAACATCAATATAATTTCAATATGAACAAAATAAGATATATAATGAATAATTATATAAATAATAGATTGAGAAGTCGTATGGAACAATGGATAGCAAGCTGGCTACGGAGTTTGGAAGACCTGGCTTCAAGGTCTGTTTCCCATATAGACTGGATGTGTGACCAGGACAGATAGTACCTATAGCAACTCTCTCTACAGCAGGCTGGGAGCATCCTGTACTAAGGAAATAATGTTTGACAAAAAATATAAATATATATATGCATATACACAGATATACACACATGCAATATAAAATAATACATATGTACATATATAAATGCTTATATGTGTAACTTATACATATGTACATGCATAATGTACATTGGCAACTAGGTAGAGTAGTGGAAAGAGCACTAAACTTGGAATCAAGAAGACTCACTAATTAAAATCCAGCCTTGAACATTTACTAACCATGTGATCCTGGGAAAGCTACTTAACACTGTTTATTTCAGTTTCTCATCTGTAAAAATAACTTAGAGAAGTAAATTGCAAACCTTCTCCAATATCTTTGCCAAGAAAACCTCAAGTGGGGTCACCAGAGTAAGACATGGCTGAAATGACTGAACAACAACAATATTTGTATATAATGTAGTATTTATACACATCCATATAAATACATACATACATGTGTATTTTACATATATATATTTCATAACATTTTATTTTGGGTAAGATATTTTCATATGTTTCAAAATCCCTTAAACTTATTATCTTTTTTAATCCTCACAACAATTCTATAAGGTCAGAAAGATGAGATATTAACACCCAAGGAAAATTGATGCTCAGAAAAGTTAGTGACTTGTTGAAAATTATACAACAAAATGTAGATGAATTGGACACAGAAGTTTGCCTTTTTGCTCCCAGGCAAGTACATTTAAAAAAAACATTTTTTGAATGATTGAACAGTACAATTTTCTCTCTTTTTAATTTTTAAAGCTTTTTATTTTCAAAACATATATACACATATATAGCACAGATAATTTGACACTGACCCTTGCATAGCCTTGTGTTTCAGATTTTTTTCTCCTTCCTCCCACTCCCTCCTCTAGATGGCAAACAATCCAATATATGTTAAACATGCAAAAATATATGTTAAATCCAATATGTATAAACATATTTATACAATTCTCTTGCTGCACAAGAAAAATCAGATAAAAAAAGAAAGTAAATGGTTAAGAAAACAAAATGCAAGCATTCAACAACAAAAAGAGTGAGAATATTATGTTATATTCAGTTCCCACAGTCCTCTCTCTGGATGTAAATGGTTCTCTTTATCACAAAATCATTGGAACTGGCATCAGTTATCTCATTGTTGGAAAGAGTCACATTCATCAGAATTGATTGTCATATAATCTTGTTGTTGCTGTATACAATGAGCTCCTGGTTCTGCTCATTTCACTTAGCATCAGTTCATGGAGGTGTCTCCAGGCTTTTCTAAAATCATCCTCCTGATCACTTCTTATAGAACAATAATACTCCATAACATTCATATACCATAACTTATTCAGCCATTCTCCAATTGATGGGCATCCCCTCAGTTTACAGTTTCTTGCCACTACAAAAATGGCTGCCATAAATATTTTTGCACATGTGGGTCCCTTTCCCTCCTTTAAGACCTCTTTGGGATATAAGCCTAGTAGAAACACTACTGGATCAAAGGGTATGCACAGTTTGATAACTTTTTGAACATAGTTCCAAATTGCTCTCCAGAATGGCTGGATCCATTCATAGTTCTACCAACAATGTATCAGTGTCCTAGTTTTCCCACATCCCCTCCAACATTTGTCATTATCTTTTCCTGTCATCTTCGTCAATCTGAGAGGTGTGTAGTTGTATCTCAGAGTTGCATTTCTCTGATCAATAGTGGTTTAGAGCACCTTCTCATATGATTAGAAATTTCTTCATAATTGTCTGTTCATATCTTTTGACCATTTATCAATTGGAGAATGACTTGAATTCTTATAAATTTGAGTCAATTCTCTATATATTTTAGAAATGAGGCCTTTATCAGAACCCTTAAGTGTAAAAATGTTTTCCCAGTTTATTGCTTCCCTTCTAATCTTGTCTGTATCAGTTTTGTTTGTTCAAAAAATTTTTAAACTTGATATAATCAAAATTATGTATCTGGTCTTTAATTATGAGTTCCAGTTCTTCTTTGGAAACAAATTGAATGTACAATTCTCTACACATCCCCTAACTCCCCACTTTGACCTCTTCAACATGATATCCTCCAGCTTAAACCAATTCATAATGTTTAAAGTCAGCCACAGTCTTGCTCCCACCTACTTTCCAGTCATTTCACACTATTAACCTTGCATATTCTTTGTTGCAGCTATACTAGTTTTTACCATTTAATCTCCTGCCTCCTTAACTTTGCTTGTCCTCCATACCTGGAATCCCTCTCTTGTGTCTTAGAATCCCTAGCTCAGATGCCACCTCCAAAGTGAAGTTTTTCTTAATTCTCTCACTTGATGACTATCTTTCTAGTAATAGTATCTACCTTACAGGATTGTTGTGAGGATCAAATGAGATAATATTTTCAAAGTGCTTAGTACTTTGCTTGATGCATAGTAATAACAATTAATGCTTATTCCCTTTTCTCTCCCCTCTAGTTGAATTTAAGCTTCTTCACAGCTATTTCCTTTATGTGTTCCATGCTTCAGTTCCTGCCCACCCCCTAGCACAGTCTCTTTAATATAGTAGGGATATAATAAGAATTTGTTGAATTGAATTATTAAGCTGCAGTCTTCCCAACATTCTCCTAACTCTGATATACTCAACTCTGATACCACCTCCTAACCAACAACCAGCATTCTGAGCTCAAGGGTGAACAAAAGGGAGAAATAGCTGCCTGGGCTGGGAAATGGAACACATCAGAGCTTCTAAATCTGGCAAATAGACTGAACTTCATCTTCAGACCTCTGAACTCCCACCCCATGTATAAGCACTTGCTAAATCATGCTGATTTCATGTCCACAAAATCTCTCCAATTATTTTTCTCTCCATCCAATCAGTCAATCAATAATCATTGATTAAGCATCTACATGCCAGGATCTGAGAATAAAACTAGAGAAAATTAAGCAATTTCTAATCTCAAAGACTTTACATTTTATGTGAAAGACAACACAGATTCAAGTGTATACACACATACACACACACACACACACACACACACACACAAAACAAATGTCAAACAAATACAATATGGTGAAATGCAAGGGAATTAGTAAAGATAGGGTGGTAGAAGTGAGGAGCATGAGAAAGGGCTTTAAATGGAAGTTGAGCCTAGAAGAAAGAGAAGACAGTAAGGAGACAGGAAGACAAAAAAAAAAAATAAATGGAATGCTCTGTATGAACAGAAAAAAGGCCAGTTCAGATGGACCACAGAGTATAGGAAGAAGATTGGAAACATAGGAAGACATCAGGCTGCTAAAAGGCTTTAAATGCCAAAAAAGCAGTTTATATTTGATTCTAGTGACATTAAGGAGTCACTTAAGTTTATAAGAAGGAGAGCAATATGGTCACATAGGGAACTGAGGGGAAAAAAAATCTCTTCAGCAATTATGTGGAAGATAGATTGAAGCAAGAAAGACATGAGACATAGAAATCATTTAGGAATCCATTGGAACAATGTAGATGAGAGATGAATACTCGAGCTAGGGAACTATGGCTATGAAAAAAAAAGTCAGATATGTGGGATAAGGAAAACTCAGGAGTTGAGCATGAGCCTGAGGTTAAGAATCTGAGAAACAGCAAGAATTGTAGTGCTTTTGACAGAAATAGGGAAGTTTGGAAAAGACAGAAATCTGGGAAGAAAAATGATTTCTGATTTTGGACATGTTGGATTTAAGAAGACTCTGGGACATATGGTTTGAAATATTCAGTAAATAGTTTGTGATACGAAACTTAGGAGAGAAATTGGGGCTTTTGAATTTATAGACCTATAGGTCATCTGTAGCTAGATGGTGCAGTGAATCAGGAAGAATTGACTTTTTGAGCTCTTCTGGTCTCAGGAACTTTCCAGCTGTGTGACACTAGACTAGTTATTTAACTATTAGCCTCAGTTTCTTTATCAGTAAAGATCACTTTAGTCTCTTGATAAAATCCCAAATAGGGTCATAGAAAGTCAAATACAAATGATTAAACAACAACAAAGCTTATATGCATCTAGGTGGTAATTAAAACCATGGAAACTGATGAGGTCCCTGAGAGAGAATGTAAAGAGAGAGAGTGATATAGGAATCAGGATGGTATCCTGGATAATATCAAGAGCTAGGTGGTATGATATGGATAATGAGTTAACAAAAAAGAGTGAGAAACATGAAGATAGGTAGGAAGTAGTGTCACAAAACCCCAGAGTGGAGAGTGTATCTAAGAGTAATGGAGAGAATGAGGTCAAATGCAGCAGAGTGATTAAAAAGAATGACAAATACATATTTTCCAATTAAGAAATCATTAGTAAATTTGAATATATTAATAATAATGGCTAATATTTATATATAATTTTAATGTTTACAATACATTTTACAAATATTTTTCTCATTTTATTTTCAGAACAATTGTGGGATATCAGTATTACCATTATCCTCAATTTACAGATGAGGCAGTTTGGGTTTAAGTGACTTGTCTAGGGTCACACAGATAGTAGGTATCTGAGGCTGGATTTGAACTCAGGTCTTGTTCACTCCGGATCCAGTGCTCTACCTTTTGCATAATTTAGCTGGTAATTTCAGTTAAGTGATGAGCCTAGAAGCCAATTTGCCAAAGTCAAGGGATGAATAAGGAGAAAAAGTGAAGCAAAAAAGTAAAAACAGTGTTTTCAAGATCCATTCATAACATTCTCATTTCCTCATGACTTTTTTATGGCTGTAACCTTCCCTTCTTTCTAATCCATACAACTATTCAATTGATATAAATACAATAGGTTTCAGACCAAAGGATATAGGCATACTGGTTTATTTACTGTCCCCAAAGTTGTTGTTGTCATTCAGTTGTTTTTCAATTGTGTCCGATTCTTTGGGATTCTATTTGGGGTTTTCTTGGCAAAGTTACTGGATTTACCATTTTCATCTCCAGTCCATTTTACAGATGAGGAAATTGAGGCAAATGGTATTAAATGACTTTCCCAGGTTCACATAGTAAGTGTCTGAGGTACTATACCTAATATAAGATTTTAAAGTCCAAAACACAAAGTTTTGTCATCTCAAGAGCCCTAAATGCCAAGAAGAAAATATATTGATATTACTAGAGCAGTAATTTTATCTGCCTTGACACAGATCTCTCCCTCCCTCTTTCTGTGTGTCTCTCTGTCTCTATCTCTGTCTCTGCGTGTATGTGTGTGTCTTTTTCTCTGTGTCTCTGTATCTTATTCTTTCTCTCTCTTTCTCTCTCTTTTTCTGTCTCTTTCATTGTCTTTCTCTGTGTCTGTCTGTGTCCGTGTCTGTCTCTCTCTCTTTCTTAATACTGCATATTTGTTGGCTGTCTGTCCTCATTGAGGCTCTGGGCCAATGGAAGGCAATGAATATTCTAGGAAAATCTAATAACCAGATGGTACATACTCATGTTGTTTTGTGTATATGTGTGGAGAAAAGCAGTACTTTGATGTGGTCCTTGGAATAAACAAAGTGTCATTTGATATTTGGTTTTCCTTGCCTTGTTTTTTTTTTTTTTTTTTGTCTCTACCTCTGTGCTTCCAATTTTTTCTATATCTGCCTTGGTATCTGCTTCTGCTTCTCTTTTCACCTACTTCTACCATGGGAGTTAATATGAAGAGAACTTTCCCTTTGAACACAGCTTGTACTGTAGAAGAATGGGGCTCCACCACTGCCTGGAAACTTCAGATGGGCAAACAGGAATGAATCTTGTTTGAAAAGGGTTTCTGCCTCAAATGCTTCAGTTGTTCAGGAAGAAAAATGAGATAGATTGAAAAGAGGAGAAAACTTGTAATTTCTCAGAAGCTCTGCTTTGTCCTAATCAGATGGTATGGGAAGCCTTGATCCAAGGGCTCAGGGGTTATTTCTGAGGAGGAACTTCCATATACATCCTAAACATAGGCAAGGATTTTTCTCTTCTCCCCAGAAAGGTTGGGCATCCCATGTCCCAGTCTCTCATTCTGCTGTGACTTTCTCTGGGATCTGATTTTTCCTCTTAGAAATTTTCTAGGATTCACATTGCTTGACCTCTCCCTCTCCCTTCCAACTCTGCTTGTATCTTCAAACAGAGAGAATGATTAATTAAACCATTATGATCCATGACTCAATGGTCACATTTGATTTCTCTCAATGTCACTGAGCATTTCTTTCCCCTTCCATTTGGTGACTCCACTTGGGGAAAATCAGATGGTTCTCCTTTATCTCCTCATCACAGTAAATAGCAACAGTTGTTTTACCTACCTTATTTCCTCAGAAGAGGAATAATGGTTCATTTGGGATAATAGGAACTGACATGGGAAGGAAACTGGGAGAAAAGACTAGGAAATACTTTGATAAGAATGAGAGAAACTAGGTGATGTGTTGAGAGTAATATTAGATAAGATTGGTAAAGGAATAGGGACTGAGATTAAGGGAGAACTGACAGTGACATTGTAGTATAACTTTGAAAGAGAAGAAGCACATGGGTTCTACAACATCTCTCTCATCTATTCCCTTCTTTCTACTCACATCACATCCTCATCACCTGTAGCCTAGAAGCAATAGCATTCTATTTGGTATCCCTTCCTCTGCTCTCTCCTCCCCACAATCCATCATTCACACAGCTACCAAATTGATTTTCCTAAAGCAAATCTGACCATAACTTATTTGCTATTACTCAAACATGACACTCCATTTCTCCTCTTCATCCCTCTGCCCTGACTGTGTCCCATGTTTGCAATGCTCTTGCTCCTGACTTTCATCTCTTAGTTTCTTTGCTTTCTTCAAGAGTCAGTTCAAAGTCCGTCTTTTGCAGGATGTCTTTTTTAGTCTCTTTACTTATTAATGTCGTCTCTTTTCATATTACATTAATTTATTCTGTATATATCTTTTCTGTACCAATGTCTCCCCCATTAGAAAGCGAACTCCTTTAAGGCAGGGACTGTTTTTTTTTTTTTTTTTTTTTTGTGTGTGTGTGTGTGTGTGTGTGTGTGTGTGTGTGTGTGTGTGAGTTATTTTGGTTTTGCTTTCCTTTGTTTCTTGCTTATTTGTTTTTGCTTTCCTTTGGAACCCCAGCATTTTGCAGAGTACTTGATACATAATAATTATTTAATAATTATTAAGTGACTACTAAACTACATTTTCCTCTAGGTTAAAAGACAAATATAACCTAACATTAAAAATCTTTCACAATTTTGCCTTATTCTATTTTTCCGAACTGATTTCACATTACTCCGTCTCACTACTCCTTATATATTATAACCAAGATGGTCTAATTGTTGTTCCTTTATATGATATTCCAACTTTTCACAGGTTATCCTCTATGCCTACAAAACTCACCCTACTCACTTCTGCTTTTTTGGAATCCTCACTTCCTTACAAAGTCCAGAACCACTTTCTTAAGAAGCCTATCCTGATCCAGTTTCCCCTTCCCTATCTATTAATGACTCCTATCTTTCTTGCAAAAATCATATTGCATTTATTCAATATTTATTTATTTTTGTTCTCTCAAATGAATATAAACTACTTAAGGGCAAGGACTTTTTGTCTTTGTATTCTCTGCACATTCTAAATGCCTGGTTCACTAATTCCTCAGCATGGCTTGATGAATTGAATGAACTGATTAGATTTCATTTCTGAATCAAAGGACATTATCCCAAGTGAAGAGACTATCTCAACTAAGTCAACCATATTATATTCCTAGCTCATCTCTAGTTGACTCTGGAGAATTATCCAACTTTGGTCCCTTGGAGGCAGCTCTAGGATTCCTACAGATAACAGGTAGGTTGTCTTTCCTAAGCCACTGGATAACAATAGCCCTCTACCCTTTAAATGCAAACATGTTTTAAAAAACTTGTTCAAACGAATGCATCTAAACTGCTTGGGGGAAATGGGTAAAAAGAGAAGCTTCCTGGAAGATTGTTAGATAACTTCTGGGGTATAGAATGGAGTGAAGCTTCAGGGTGAATAAGCTCTTAGATTCTATTGTACAGTGTTGGTACTACTGTGCTAAATAAATGGAATGTATACTTTTAAAAAACTCTGTACATGATACTCAGTTTCATATATAAACTTTATTTGTATATGGAAAAGTTCATATTTGTTCATAATACAAAGGAAAGAAAATGTGGGGAAGAAAATCTCCATTTGCCAAAGGATAATTAGCTTTATGTTTTGTAAAACAGTTACTTTTTTTTATCCCTAGCTTTCATTTCTAGCACCTATTTTTGCCATGTTTCAGAGAATTCAGTGAATACTTATAATTTATTTCCCACACAGATTATTGGGGAGAGTTGACAAAACCTTTTTGAGAGGCAGTCGGTATTCAGAGTAGGGTATACGAAGAGAGATGTCTATGATTTGGGCCATCTTTTTACCCATTTTATCTTTATTAATAGCAATAATAATTCATTTTATGTAGTGTTTTGAAATGCAAAAAATTTCTTCCTAACAACTAGAAAGACAAAGTATTATTGACACTTTTTATTTTTATTTTTATTTTGCAAATCAGGGAAGAGAAGCCCAGATTATATATAGACTATTATGATCTAGGATTTTAGATTAGTTTCCTGATTCTAATTTTAGTACAGAGGCTTGCCAGGCACTGCTAGGTTGAGGCTATCAATGCTGGTGGCTGTTGCCAATCTCCGTCCTTTATCTGCCCTCATAGTTTGTCCTGGCCTCATTGCTCTGTGGTAAAGTAGTTCTTTAGTAATGAAAATTAAATGTACCCCAAACTCAGATTCCTGAGAAATAATTCTACTTTTGGCTCTAGCCTATGGGGACTCTCGCATAGAGCAAGGGTCATGAGTAGGAGAGCAGAAGAAGGAAGTAAAAAAGGTACCCAGAGTATAAATATGAATAAGATAAAAAATAGATGATTTTATTCCCACATAGAAAAAGAACAGTAAGCAATAAAGAGGCATAGAGGGATTACATTTGATTGAGACACAAATTTTACTGGGGCATGTTTAGCACAGCTACTTTGCTATTATTGTATTTTGTTAAGTCTACAGATACACCATCATCAATGCTGACTGTGTTCTTTTCTTCCAGGTAGTTTCTCTCTCTGAACTGTCACTATTTCTGCCACCATCACTCTTGATGCTGTAATTAAACTCTTAGCCAATGCCCCATTGCTTAGGTATCTAGGAAGAGAGGAGATGCTAGTTGCTGCTACTTTTCTAGATCTCACAAAGTTCTATTTCAAAGGAAAGAAAATGCAAAGAAGATAGCTTCATTCCAATTACAATTATGTCCAGAATTCTTGCTCTCACAGGTTACCTGATTGGTAGAAAGGTATCCTATGCCCTCTGTTAGTTCTCCGGAGTTCATGGAATCTTACATTTCATGGCCAACAGGAAGGAGAATCTGAGGGATTGATCCATTAGCAAATTCTCAGAGTTGTAAAACCGCAACCAGTTAAATGAGTTCTCATGGTCAACTAGATGGGTCCTTCCATCATATATCTCTAAGGGAGTGCTATGCAAAAATAACATTATTTCCCTAATATAATGGAATATAAAATGGGAACTGGAACTGGAAACTCTCTTCATGGTAACTTGAGAACAAGATTGTTAGAAGCTGGGCTAGTGGGTTGGTCCTTTGGGGAAAACACTTCTTTTTAAACATCTGAGATTTGTCATCTTTTTCTTCATACTTACTCACTTCTGACTAGGCTTAAACGCTAAAGATTCACGCACTTAAAATCTAGCCTAAAAGGCTAGCTCTCAGAACTTTTCATAAGACTTCAACTCTCCCTCATAGCTATCAATATCTTTCAATAGATCTTTGATTTTTGGACATAAGTTCTTTCCTTGTCCTCTGATTTGTGTCTCCTAAATAGTTTTCCTGCCTCAAATGTATCCTCCTTCCAATCTATCCTTCACATAGTTACCAAAATAATCTAGCTAATGCTCTAGTTTGATCAAGACACTTCCCTGTACAGGTCTTTCTGTTGCCTACAAGATAATATGTAACATTCTTATTTTGGCATTTAAGACAATCCACAGTGGATTTTGCAGTACTTTCCTTTTTATGCCTGTGTTCTAGACACAGTGGGCTACTTCCTTCCTCCTTTCTCTTTCCCTGAAATTTCCCTTCTGAGCAAGGGCAAAGATTTGTTCCCTGTACCTGGAACAGAATCCCACCAGTGTCTCTACCCAGTGAAATCTTTCTTTAATTTTAGAAAACAAATCTTCTTTCATGAAATTTTCCCAGTCCCTCCTATCCAGGAATCACCCTCCTTCAGTCTGATGATTCTATTTGGCATAGACTTGTTCATATTCTAACTGTAATTTTGGCTATATGTGCCCATGTCTTATTCCTCTTCCCGCCACCCTCCACCAGACAGGAAGTTTAGAAGGTAGGGGCTATATTGTTTTTCAACTTGGAAAAATAGTAAGGGGTCAGATTGTAAAGAGCTTTAAATGACAAAGGGAGAGATTTTTATTTGATCCTGGGAGGTTAGGAAGTCACTAGAGTTTATTGAGTGTAGAGGAGTGAGTGTCCAGGAGGGAAAGGTGATCAATAGTGTCAAATGCTGCAAAGAGGTCAAGAAGGATGAGGATAGAAAAGGTCATTAGATTTAGCGGTTAGGAGATCATTGGAATTTCAGCTGAGTGATGAGATTGGAAGTAAGACTGAAGAGGGTTTAGAAAAGAGTTGACAAGCATTTCTTCTTAAAGCACTTAGTATAATGCTGGAACATGCTAGGTGCCTAGTAAATGCTGTTCACTTCACTTGAATAGAAAGTGATACTGGGGTTAGGTGAACTCTTCCTGGTCCCTGGAAACTTTGATTTGTTTCTAATGGCACAAAGCCATGACCTTCCATCAACATTATCTAGCAAGCTTTAGGATTTATGCTTCAGGAATGGACTGGACAAAGTGACCTCTAATATCTCTTTCTAGAAGCAGAGAGTCAAGGGCTCTTAGACACCAAGTGCAATTCACACTTGAAATCTGTATCCTGAAGCATGTTTCCTGGGTGATTCCATTAGATACCTAGAAAGAATGCAGGGAAGAAGCCCCACCTGATATATAGGTTTGGATTTTGCTGGCACCAAAGCTGCCTGTGGGCTGAATAGTCTGCCTGGATAGATGCACATTCTCTTCCTGTAATAGCAGGTCAATTATAGCAAAATTACATCCCATTAAATACTATTTATTGCCTAATATATGTAGTATGGACACTTTAACCTTTTAAGTCTTTTTTATTTAGAATTCATTATGAAGCAACTAAAAGGACTTTGGAAGCCTCACTATTAGGTAAAACTAGACAATTTGATGTCAGAGACTGGCCTGATTTCTACCCAAATGCTACATAAAGAAGTTAAATGTCTTTTGCTGTCAATCCTGGCACCAGTATTACTTCTTGACTATCATCAATAAATTCAGATAGAGACAGAAGATATCTCATCGAGAAGCTTAGCTTCTGAATGATGGAACAAAAGAAGACAAATTGAGGAAGTGGTTGTTTCTGCTTTATTTATTTTTAGAGTTTGGATAGCTGTCTGGTGTAATGCATAGAATGCTAGACTTGGACTCAAATTCTGCTTCAAATTCTAGCCTTTCTGAGTGTCAGTTTCCTTACCTGAAAAATAGATGAGTTGGATTAGATAGTCTTTATGGTCCTTTCTAGCTCTACATCTAGATATTGATCCTATGGTATTCCATACAGGGTACAGTTATGGTATTCTGGAGGAACCCATGGAGATTTGCAACGAGGAGATGGTCCTTTGCTATTATAGCTGTAATTTGTTCTCTGATTCCCATATTAAGGTAGGCTGTCTGAAGAAATTACATATACCAAACTACTCTTCCTTACTTTATAGCTCCAGGGAAGTATAGTCAGAATATTATAATTTTCCTTCATTTCCTCCCAGGACCTTGAGGTAACGAGAACCCATCCAGATTCCTTGATTGCTCAGATGGCTTTTATGAAATGGGAGTCATCAACTCTATTCTTTCTATTAAGAAAATCTCACCATTTGTCCTAGTATTATTGTGTTGTAAGGCACAATAGGATTTACTAGATGCCCTGTCTCTCTACCTTCCAGACTCCAGCTTTGTCATCTTACCTATCAATATCCTAGGTGACGTTCCCCCCCTCCCCCGGCCTGGCTCTTCCCATTTACTCTTCCATTGCCTCCTGAGGCCATCCATTCTACCACTGCCTCCAGAGGCTATATGTTCTACTATTGCCTTCTAAAGACTTCTAGACTTTTCCATCCATCCTACAGATGAATTTTCTTTTAGGTGTTTTCTTCCCTTTCCCTACTTGTTAATAGGAATTGTTTCCCTTTTTCTCTTTGAATCTCTAATGCTTAGTATAGTGTCTGACATTACTATGGTAAAGTACTTAATGAGTGCTTTTCACTAATTAATTAATTAAGCCTTTGACACAGGAAAGTGTTCAAGAGGTTCTATCAAGTTTGTACCTGTTGATGAATCTATGAAGGAATCATCATTCATTCTTGAAACTCTTTCATCTTCTCTGATCCCAAGATATAAGGCATCTTTTAACAGCCTGACACACAAGATTTTCTCAGAAATACATAAAAATGCAAGTAAAACCTCTAAGAATTTTATCTTCCTTAGGGCTATAGTGCTTTGCTGCAAGGAGATCATAGTTCAGAACTAAAAGAAACCTCCAAGGTCATTTAAACCTATTATCTCCCATTTTACAGATGAGGAAATTTAGGGCTAGGAAAGTTGTGACTTGTCTAATATCACACAGGTGGCAATCATTGAGGCTAAGGGCTGAATCAACTCTTTCAAAAGCAAGTGCTCTTTTCATGGTACCATTCTGCTTTCTAAAAGGTCTCAAGTAACTCTCCTGTTCTTTGTCCTTTCAAGACAATCTGCTTTTCAAGTTGCATGTAAAATCCTTAGCCCACAAGCTTTGGGTCTCCTTGATTTTATCTACTAAAAATAGCTGATTCCCTTACAAGGGCTGCTCCTGCCTTCCTACCTCTGCCAGTCAGACACCTTGGCTTCTTCTTCTTCTTCTTCTTCTTTTTTTTTTTTACTAGCAAACAATAACAAAAGGTGAAATACCATGTTGTGATCCACACTGACTCTGGGTGCAGATGACTCTCTCCATCACAAGACCATTGGAACCTGCCTGAATCACTTCATTGTTGAAAAGAGCCACATCCATCAAAACTGATCATGTAATCTTGTTGCTGCTGTGTACAGTAGTCTCTCAGTTCTACTCATTTTACTTAGTACCAGTTCACATAAGTCTCTCCAGGACTTTTTGAAATTATCCTGCTGATCTTTTCTTATAAAACAATAATTCCATTATATTCATATACTATAACTTATCCAGCCATTCTCCAACTGATGGGCATCCACTCAATTTCTAGTTCTTTGCCACTACAAAAAGGGCTGCCATTAACATTTTTGCACATGTAGGTCCTTTCCATTTTTTATGATCTCTTTGGAATACAGACCCAGTAGAGACACTGCTAGATCAAAGGGTATGCAGTTTGATAGTCCTTTGGACATAGTTCCATATTGTTCTTCAGAATGGTTAGATCAGTCCACAACTCCACCAAGAATGAGATACCTTGACTTCTTGATGTTCATAATGGACACCTTGGTGTTTGCAAAAGGGTAAAGAACTAGAATCTGAAAAGAGACATATACAGAATGATATGCACCTAAGCAACTCTGGCACCAATTACAGAATCCTCAAAAGGGTAGAGGGAGGCTCTCCTCTACTTGGATCTTTCAGGAAGTGGGCCATGGCTCACTGGGTTTAAAGGAAATCTGAGACCTATGGTCAAGATAGGTGACTGACATGAATGATCACAATGCTTTCATAGAGGAGAATGAAGCAGACAAAACCATTGAAAGCAAAAACAAACAAAAAAAAATTCAAAGGGATTTCACAATGAGAAGATGCTACTTTCTTTTCTTTTCTTCACCCCACCTCCTCACATCTTGAAAACTTAACATGTTTCTGAAGGAACCAATCAGAAATATGGGTTTGAGACCTGTTTCTGCTATTTACCTATATGGCCTCTGACAAATTATTAAATCTCTATGAGCTTCATTCTTTCTTCCCCTGTAAAATGAAGTTAATACTTCTTTATAACACATAATTATACTTGTAATTACTTATTTTATGGGGTTATTGTGAGATTCAAATGGTATCTTGTGTGTATAGGGCTTTATAACCCTAATGAGCTATATGAAGGTGAGTTATTCAGTCAGTTAACAAAAATTTATTCTTATTATTAGCATGGTCATTGTTTCCTCCTAGCTCTATTGGCCTTTTGGATAATTTTGAATGGTTTTCCCCCAACTCTGTAAACACCAATGTGAAGAGTGTAACTAAGTGAAGAATGTTCACCATGTGCTAGAGCAGAAATAATCTCTTACAAACCTACTTAACCTGCCTAGCAGAAAGCAGCTGTATATTTATTCACAGACACACTCAACTTAAAATTGATATTTGGCCTGCAGATGTTTGGCAGATGTGTGCTGCTGCTGAGGGAACCATTAGCAGCTTGGGAGGCTCCTTGCATCCAAAATAAGTGGCCTTCATTTCAGTTTTGCTAGTAATCACCATGGTGGTTATTACCAGCTAATTGCATTTCAGATTTGGAATAAATGGATTTCATTTTTTTCCCTCCATGCATCTTTCTCTATTACTTGAAGATTAACATTTTCTCTGGTTTTTAACTAAAATGTATGCATGACAACTTGTCATGCATATATTAGCCCTGATGTACTCCCACATACAAGTACCTTTTTTTCCCCTATTTCCAACTCTTGTAAACACAAAAGGTTCAAGAGTATCCTCTAAGGAAGAATTATCAAATATAGTAGGGAAGAGGTGGGTCTAAAAAACTTCTAGATTGTAGAAACATGTTGATTTCCAATGCCTCATCCTATATGTGTATCCCAAAATATCTTAATAGATTATGTATTTCCATTGAGTGAAGGAGTCTCCACCTTCATATATCACAGTTAATGTGATATAATCTTTAATTTTAATTTGACATGATATAATCTTTAATCTTCTGGTTTCTGCAATTAAAACATCCAACAACTCCCTTCATATACAAGGTCATACAGATAGTAATCATCTGAATCCAAGTCTTCTGACTCCAGAGGTAGTGTTCATTCAACTATTAATTCCTGATTCCTAAGAGGTCTTCTTGAGAAGTCTTTCTCTATTATTGATATCTTTGGAAAAATGGAAGAGGTAAGCAATAGTGAGTAAAGACAAAAGCAGATATTCTTTCATTGGAATTGACACAGGGAGTTTCTGCTCTCTAGGAGCTTATTCTGGTATCAAAACATATGATATCACATCATGCATAGATCCTGGCATTTCTTCATGTTGCTGGCATAGACTTGGGCACTCTAACAAACTTTCCCTACTCTGCTTTATTATGCCTGAAAGAGTTACATGTTCTTTATGTCTATGCTAAATGATTATACCTTATGTGTGGATGGGGAAACAGATATGGAAGTCCTTGAAAGTTCAACTCTAATGTCACTTTGTCCAGAAGGTTTTCCCTGATATTTTTAGATGACAATAAAAATATATTCTTTAGATATAACATTTTGATTTGTACATATAATCTTGTATTTATAATTAACTCACAGCTCTTTTGAGCTGGAACAGAGCTCAGAGGTTATCCAGTCCAACTTGTAAGTGAAGAAGAATTCTCTTTACAAGATAACTAATCAGATATCAGATCCCATTACAACATAACTAATTATAAGTTCTTTGCTTGAAGACCTCCACTGAAGGACAATTCATTACCTTTCTGTAGCATGGTCTTCTTTTGAATAGCTCTAATTGTTAGAAAGTAATTTTTTAAAAACATAAAGTTTAAATTATCTCTTTGCAACTTTCATTTACAGGTTTTAGTTTTTTTTTTTTTTCTATCTGTGTCTTATTCTCTCCAGCATTAGTTTCATAAGAACAAGGACTACTGTTTCTCTTTTGTAAACTTTATATCTCATCAACCACCTACTTAGCCATCAATTTATCTCCATAGAATGGTATTTCTAGTATAGATATACACCCACAAAAGTAGCAATCACATATGGCAAAAATATGAGATTATAGTGATATTTAACATTAAAAAAACATATTTGAAGATTTACAGAATGCATTTGTTATAAAAACTCTGTAAAGTACATGGCACAAGCTTTATTGTCCTTATTTATCAGAATAGGAAAATGAGGCTATGGGAACCATGGTGGATTTACAGCGTACAAATAAAAATTCAATTCCACAAGCATTTATACAATTCCTGTCTAGGTCTTGTAGGAAATGCAAAGATAAGTAAGGCATGGTGTCTATCCTCAACGGAATTACATTCTATTAATAAAATTATAGCCCAAATCCAGGTTTTTGATTCTTTGTTCCTTTTCCATTAGAGTATATTACCATTATAATGAGTACTATTTCTTAGCAATAGAGCTAAAATGAGTTCCTTTTTATATGCAGAGCTATTTTCTGAAATTCCATAGGGGTAGAATTAGTTTGTACATTCATTTGTATATTCATTCATCCATCTTTTTCATCTGTCCAAACACCTATAATGCCCAATAAACTCAAGAACCATTGCACTAAGTGAAAAATAGCTGACTGCTATAGGAAATGATAATAATAGCTAGCATCTATATTATCTCATTTGATCCTCACACTAATCCTGGTAGGTTGATGTTATTATGATTGCCATATTCAGTTGGGGAAACTGAAGCAGAGAAAGGTTAATTTACTTGATCAGGGTCACATAGCTGATGACTATCTGAGGTTGGATTTGAATTCAGATCTTTCTGAATTCACATGCCATACTCTATCCACCTTACCACTTGGCTGCAGATAAATAAGACATAATCCTTTTCTCAAGAAACTTGAAAGTGATGAAGAGGACAAGAGACAAAGATAGATATGAAACAAACTAAAATATTATAAGTGTATGAGTACAAGGGGTAAGACTGAGGCTTTCTGACACAGTACAGTGGAAAGAGAGTTAGAAGTCAGAGAGTCTGGGTTTGAATTCAAGTTTTGCCATTATATACCTCCTTAAGCCTCAGTTTCCTTATCTGTGAAATGAAGAGGTTGAACTACATAAGTTCTGAAGTCCTTTGCAGCCCCCAAAACTATGTCCTACAGTACTATGAACCTATGATCTAATGAGCATAATCTGAGAGAATCTATGAAGAATTCATGGAGGACATGATTTTTGAATTTAAATGAGGGGTAGAATTTCGAGGGAGAAACAGCCTTTCATGAAGGCTAAACTAGTTTCTTCATAATGGGATAAGGAAACCAGACACTTGCTTGATTGGGAAAAGTGGCTTCTGGGTTGCCCAGAGCCTCCTAGTCCATGAGGAATGCTCTTCAGGATGGATAGAATCTCCACTGCCTAGTGAGTCAGAGTATTTTTCTGAACAAGGGTTGCCCTCATAATTAATGGGAAGGTGGAGAGAGCTGTATATATCTAAATCAGTACCATATCTTTATTGAGTCTCCTTTTTATCATTGAGTAAATTATTTGGGGATAGTATATGGCCCATGAGTGTTTTGTGACATTCCAATTCTGAACCTGAACCAATGGATTGACCTGAGTTAGGTCTGAACCAGATCAGCTGTCAGCAGGCATTCATCTTAGAAGGCCTTCTCAGAGAAGGTGAGGGTTTAGTCATGTTTTATGGAATGGCAAGAGCATAACTTGGCCAAGGGTAATGGGAGGGCATTTTAAGAGTCAGGGACACCCAATATAATGAAGAAAGAAAGAGAAGGCTTCTTGTCCCACTGGCCCCCAGGGTCCTCAATGGATGGAGAGAGTCAGACAGAGCTATTGGGCTCCTGATTTAGATAGAGGTAGCAGGGGATTGTGCCGTGTTCCTGTCATTGATTAATATGGAGATTGAGCAGAGAACCACAAGGTTGAGAGGCCAGCTCACCATCCAGTAAAGGCCTGTCTCATAAATAAACGAACATGTATTAATACGGAAATGTTTTTAGCATAATTGGTTGCAAAGAAAACCAGGGTCATAAATGGAAGCAGATTCATCACTTCAGTGACAGGTTGCAGGTGGAGCTTCCTTTAAAATAGGCACATGAGGCTAGTCCTGTCTTTTTAGACTTGCTGTGATTTCCTGATTCCAGGAAGGGGACATCTAAAGATCTCTCACACCCTGAGAGCACCCTCCATTTGGGTATGGGGTTCACACAGTAGAATAGAATTTTTGTTAACAATGCTTCCATTTCTTCCTCTGCACCCATTTATCTAATAACTTAATTTACTTTTGAGGATTCTCAAACACTTCCTTCACAATTCCATGAGATAAGTGTTGGTTTTTGCTTTTGGACTAGAACTGTGTTCCCATTACTATGGGGAAGTCCTTGGTGAAGAAAATATTTTTATAATGCATATTAAGACCTGTTCTGCACTTTATACTTATACTTACTTAT
Organism: Antechinus flavipes; assembly: GCF_016432865.1. Lineage (NCBI taxonomy): Eukaryota > Metazoa > Chordata > Mammalia > Dasyuromorphia > Dasyuridae > Antechinus > Antechinus flavipes. Next base: position 310,673,575 of record NC_067398.1, on the reverse strand, counting down.
ATACTTATACTTATATATGAGGATTGCCTGGAGGAACAGGGATTAAATGACTTACTTGTTCAAGATCACACTAGATGGCATCTGGACCCAGCTCTTCCTGCCTGAAATTAACACTCTGTTTGATGTGTTGTGTGGATTATTATTTCCATTTTACAGGTGAAGAAACAGAGGATTACAGAAATAGATAGGATCCTAGCTTTAGAGCTAGAAGGAATTTTAGAGGTCATATATTATTATTCCCATTATTTTACATATGCAAAAATTGAGGTCTGTTTAAGTAAGTTGATTTGCTCAGGATCACAGGTAGTAAAAGATAGAACTGGGATTTAAATCTAGGTTCACTGTCGCCAGGACTCCTAACTTCCCTCCTATTCCCTCAGCAAGGGGGTTGAGGAGAAAAGTTTTCCCCAGATGGAAAGAAGTACTGAGCGATCATGGGCACAGGAACTTTTGCCCTTGGGAGGGGTCCAAGACTGACTTGTACCAGTGATGAGCAAATGGCAAGGAAGTCTATTTCTACCTCAAATTTAATACAATTGCAGACATTTAGAGCTTTGTCTGGCTCCCTGACCCAATCAAGAAATGACCTGCCTGCACAGAATTTGCTGTTTGCTGGGATATGACTGTTTGCCATGCTGTCAGACAGGGTAAAGTCTCCATTCACTCTTGCCAGACTCATCACTGCCTGGCCAACTGGATTTGCTACCCTCTGGAGTTTTATGCTTTATTTAAACCTTACTTATTTGCTGTCTATGTGCTTCTCCTTTCCTATAACCTGCTGGACCTCAAATATTACTCCCATAGACAGGAAAAAGGTCTTGGTTTTGGTGGATTCTTGGCATGAGAAGGTCTTGAATTTACAGCGGCCTACAGTAGAGAAGGGCACAGACTCCCTAGGCTATTCCTAAAAATTGTCTCCTGCCTCTGGGGAGTAAGGTAAGTGATGAAGGCTGGATCTAGATGGAATCTAGAAAGTCTCCTTTACTTGCTCGAACAAGTTACTCCACCCCCTAACTCTTGGCTTTTCCCTTGACTGTCCCTCAAACCTAAAACCCTTACCTCCTCACTCTGTTTCCTGATTTCTCTGGCTCTCTCCAAATCTCAACCAAAACCCCACATTGTACCCCTCTGTTTATTATTTCCAATTTATCGTGTATATAGCTTATTGGTAAAGAATTGTTTGCATATTTTTTCTCTCATTATACTGAACTCCTTGAAAGCAAGGGCTGTCTTGTGCTTTTCTTTCTATCCCCAGCATTTAGCAGAGTCTAGCACATGATAGGCACTTAATAAATGCTAATTGACTGACTGACAAGCACAGGCCAACTGATCCTAAAATATATCCTCAGCAGCCTACTATCATGCCTGAAATTCCATCTTTAGAGATTCATTCTTTGGAGGGCACACATTATCCCTAGTTAGAAAGCAAATACTTTCAGAGGAATAAACAGTTAAGCTATTTTTAGTCATTAACATTTTAGCTCAGATTAGTTTAAGTAATTTAAGAATATAAAAAACACCACAGTATATCAGAACCATATTCCATCTAGCATCATATTCTTTCCCTGATGTGGTCCACCTAGAGATGGATCCCAATATCTATCTACCATTCATCATGTTTTCCTAAAGATTAATTTAATTTATTTTCATTCAAAATCAGATAACTTCCTAGTGAATAACATTTATTAACTGCCTACTGTGTGCACTATGTTAATCACTAAGGATACAGAGGAAAAACTAAAACACTTCCTGCCCTCAAGGTGACTCACATTCTATTGGAGGAAACATGCAAACACAGAGAAGAAAATGTGAAATATATAGAAGTAAATAAAAGGTAATATGCAGGGGCATAAAAAAGAAGTGGCTCAGAATAGACTTTTTGTGGGAGGTAGCTCTTGAACTAAACTTTGAAGGAGACTCAGGGTTCTTCTCTGAGATAAAAGTCAGGAGAGAACATATAACAGGCACAGAGGACAACCTGTACAGGTGCACGATAACATGCCTTCACAATTGGCTGTTTGCCTGGAAGGCAGTGATGCTAAATAGTCCTGGGAAGGAAGATTGAATCAGATAGCCAAACAGGAGCTCCATTTACTGACCTCCTTTAAGTCCTAACAAAAACCATTTGTTTTCCTGGAAGCCTTTCCCAATGTCTCTTAATTCTAGTGCCTTCCCTCAGTACATTATTTCCTGTTTATCCTGTGTATAGCTTATTTTGTATATAATTGTTCATGTGTTGTCTCCTCCATTAGATTGTAAGCTCCTTGAGGGCAGGGACTGTCTTTGTCCTCTTTTTTATATCTCCAGGATTTAGCACAGTTCTGGCACATTATAGGTGCTTCATAGATTGATTCATTAATTGTATTTTATTCTATTATAAAGGGGGAGACACAGAAGCTTCTTGAGCAGAAAAATGGCATAGTTAGAACTGTGCTTTGGAAATATCAGTTTGACAGCTGAGTGAAGGATGGGGAGAAACTGAAGAAGGGAGTGAGTTGCATTAAATGTGCCACAGTAGATCAGAACTGTATTTCATCTAGCCTCGTACCCTTTTCCTGACAGAGGCAGTTAGATATGAGCCCTATTATTTATCTACCACTCATAATTTTTTCCTCAAACATAACACAGTCTATTTTCATACAAGACTAGGCTACTCCTTTAAGAATAATATTTATTAAGTAAGTATCTTTGGTATGAGGGAACAATTGCTTTCCCCCTCCCCCATTTTAAAGTTACTCTACTCAAGATACAATGTAACTTTTTATCCTAGCTTCAAAATTTGAAAAGCAAATATGACCCTCTCTATCTCTCTCGTAAGGTAAAATAAGTGATTGATATGTTTTGTTTTTACATCACTTTCAGCAATGAATCCATCCCTCCTTCTTTCCCCGCCCACTGAATCCCCCCTTTTAACAAAGAATAAAATGAAAAAAAAAAGCAGGTCAACAAAACCAATGAACACTTCAACCAAGAGTGGGAATATGTAATATCTTGTAAAAGAGGGTTTAGACTCTTTTACCTCTGCAAAGAAGGGAGGGAGATGCAATTTCTCACCATGATAAATTTTTAAAGACTCGTTTTTTTTCTTTTTCTCCATCCTCATAGCCTCTGTCTGTTTGAATTAAAGAACCATCATGGCATGGTGAAAAGAGCACTGTGTCAGGAGTAAAAATACTAAAAACTCAAAATAATACTAAAAATAGCTTTCATTTATACAGATTTTTATGGTTTACAAAGCAGTTTGCTCAGCACAATCCTGTGAAATATACAACTCAAGTTGGTCCTATTTTAGAGATAAGGAAACTGAGACTTAGTTTAGAACAAAGACCTCAGAAAGGTGAAAAGACCCTTGGAATCATGAAATCCTTTTATAATATCCTTGACAAATGGCCATCTAGTGTCTGATTAAAAAGAATTCATTATCTTGCTCACAAGCAGTCATCGATACCTTTTTCAGATCCTTTCCAAATCATGCCACCAGCACTCTAGCAGTCCTTCTCAATCACTTCCCATGAACACCTGGACCATGCCTTTGAGGTCTTGGACTTCAATAGATGACTTTTGCCTTATAATGACAGATGTTTAATGAATGTTTTTAAAAATCCATTTGTTCATCCATCCATCCATCCATCCATTCATTCAATTCCTAGGCCCTCCTATTTCACTTTTAGACAACTATTTAGAAAGATTCACTATATTGAGTTGAAATCTTCCTCTCTGTAACTTTCCCCAATCATTCTAGCTTTGTATTCTGAGGCCAAAGTAAATGAGTCTAAACCTTCTTTCACAAGGCAACCCTTTATCTGGAGGAGTTTGAAGATTACTATCAAGGACCCATTAAGTCTTCTGTTCTTCCAGATTAAACCTCTCCAGTATAAAGATCAATGAGATAATGGCTGTGGAAGTGTTTTTATAAACTGTAAAGCACTATCTGGATGTAAGGTATTATTATCTTTATAATCTCTCCTCATGTAGCAGCCCCATCCCATGCCCATCTTCAGGCATTCTTCAACTCTATTATTTCTTTTCTGAGATGCAGGGTCAGAGTTATATGTGGAGGCCAGGATTGCCAAAAGCAGAAAAGGGTAGAAGGAAGTTTATTATTCCAATTACCTTCCTGATGACTTTGCCAGCGTTTTTATCCATGGATCCACATTGATTCTCTGACTTCTTTTCTGGCGTGTCATGGTGACATCTTCATCCTGTGTAGCTATAGCTTGGGCTATTGTTAGAGACAAAGATTAGAAATAGATTAGATTAGAACTAGATTATAATAGATATCTCATCCAAACTTTTCATTTTACAGATAAAGGAACTAAGGGTGATTAACTGATTTGCCCAAGTTCACACAGGTAATAAGCAGAATCAGATTTGAACCAAATCCTGAATTCAAACTCAATACTTTTTCCATCCTACTGAACCATACTACTTGTCCACTCTGACAGTTCAAGGATAAGTTCCTGACTTTTTTCTCCCTCTAAATTGGAGTTCTTAATTTCTTTTGATCAGCTTAGTGAAATCTACAGACCCTTTCACAGAAAAATACTTTTAAATATGTAAGATAAAACATATCAGAGTACAAAGCAAACTTATTACATTGACACATAGTCGTCAAAATATTTAAAAAAAATTCGTGGACTCCAGATAAAGAACTCTTCATCTACACTCTCTTTTTCTTGATATCATCATTCATTTCCTTAGCTCCAAATCTTAACTTCTGTGTGTCCAGCTCCTAAATATTTAACACCAGCCTTGGTCTTTTTCCTGAACAACAAAACTACATTTCTAGCTTCCTGAGAGATCTTTCCACCTAGATAGTCTGCCAATATCACCAAATAAGTTTGTCATTTACCTGCCCCATCCCCAAAATAACTTGGTTCCACAGTGCAAAACTCAAACTTGTCATCAGTGCCATCATTCTCTCAGTTTGAAACCTTGGTGTCATCTTTGACTCATTTCTCTCCTTCATTCCTTATATTAAGTCCTATAGGTATTTACCTTCAAAATGTCTCTTAGATCCATCTTGGCTGCCAGATTAACCTTTCATCATGTCAAAAATAAAAATAAATAATTTTCAATCGTTCTTCATTCCTAATAGGAAAAAGCCCAAGCAATTTTGCTTGGCAATCAAACTCCCCTTTCCTCAATCTAGTCCTCTTCTATTTATCCAAACAAATTTCCCACTACTATCTTACATGGTTCTTCATTGGTTCCACATATTAAATTCTCCCTCATGTGTGGTTCCCTCTATTAGAATGTAAACTTCTTGGGATATGTTCACTGCTTTCCTATTTGTAGACCCAGTACATAGCACAATGCTTTACATATAATAAATGCCTAATAAATGTTTTTTTCCTACTCTTAATTCATTATTCCTTTTTTGTTAGTTCATTCTTTCATCTACTTCAACCAGGCTGATTGCACTCTCTATAGTCTATTTATTATAATATTATATTATATTATATATTATTACATATCATATTTTATATATTATAGTAGACTGTTTACTTATGTAGACAAATAAAGCCTCATGTGTATAATAAGGCTCATCTGTATGTAGGATTTTGACTTTGTGAGCTTGAAGGGAGACAGAATAAACATCCTTAGCCTCTTCTCCAAGGAAAACTTTTATTTTTGCCAGGAGGGGAAATAGGGGGTTAGGGTTAGAGACTACTCTTCTTTCCTTAGAGAGAAGAGTGCCAGACTAGGAATCTATCTATCTGTTCTCTTTAATATCATTAGTCTATGGGGAAATTATCAGGTTCCATTTATTTAACTTTTGATCACTTTGTAATTTCTGGGAGTAAGGGGGACCTCAGATCTATATCCAAGGCTTTTCCTTTTTCTCACCTAATACCATTTTAATAATGAATATATGTAGATAATACGAAAGACATCCATTTATTGAAGTTATAGAAAAACAGAAATCAGAGAAGATTTACATAGGAAAATATACAGAGTGAAGATGCTCTCTCCTTAGGAGAAAGATAATTTAGCTCAACAAGTACAGATTGTCCTTAATCTCACCCAAGGGAAATAATCCTTGAACTCTCCAGAGTAGGAAGCTGGAGATGGGTACCACATTCTCTCATGTCTTCCCAGAGTCTTTTCCTTCAGAGCATATAGTGGAGTTAGCCTCTTCCATCTTCCCTCTTACAGCAAGAATCCAGAACAAACTAAATGATAAGTCCTCAAAATAGAATTGACTGAGAACCAGAGCTCTTGCCTATCACCAATTTTACCCCTTCCCTCACAGAGATCAAGGCCTTCATCTTCATCAATAAAGAGAGTCCCATGCCAATGGGCTTTGTAACAGGATTTACATTTAGCTTATTTTCTTCGTTCATGCTGGTTTTCCTTCCTTCAAACATTCTTCCCCTTCTCAAAGTTTATACATCCTTCAAAGCTCAGTATAAGTGCCACTTCTTTGGTGAAGCTTGACCTCTCCGGCCCATAACAATATCTCTCTCCTGATATCTAATAGTTCTTACTATTTATACTACTCATATTCACATTCAAATACTATTTTATGTTGTTATTTAAATGTATTATGTATATCTTGGCTGATTAACAAGAATATATAATTATCCCTTCCACATCATGACTTTTCCCATTGTGGTTTTGATATATCATAGGTCAGCATAAGAAATTAAATGATAATTTTTGGTGGATTTTGTGGAAATTGCAGATGCCACCCAAAGGTTAGCATATGACACAGAAAAAGTTTAGAAATTCAGAAATACACCAATTATATGTATAATATTGTATAATATCAATATATTTTATCTTATCAGATTTCTTCCCTGGAACAAAAGTGGGGCAAAAAATTTTATGTGGGTTTTCCATTGCAAGGATGCTGCACCCTTACTCCCACCCATTACCCCAAAGTGGAAGAGATAACTGTAATTTTCTGTAAGGCAAAGGGGACAAAATGGTATTGGAAGAGAGGTTATGAGACCAAAAATAGCAGTCTCTCCCATCAAGGTGCTTCTGATTAACTGATGAGAGATATGGAGGTGAAGGGGGATATACCCAGAACACAGATTTAGAATATGATGGCAAAGGAGAGGAATGAGCAAGGTCCTCTAATAAATTCAAAGAGGAAGCATTTACTTTCAACTGATCAGGGAAGACTCTATCAAAGAAGTGGAATCCAGTCTGGGCCCTATAACCCTCTAGTATGGAATTGAATTGAAATCAATACCAAACCTAATGATGCACAAGGATATTTAATGTAAAGTCATTGAGTATTCATTCAAAAAATTTATTGAGCATCTATTCTATGCAGGCATAACTCATAGCGCAATCATATAGGATTTCAGCTTTCATCCATATAAGTTTCCTTAGCTCAAAGCAAAGATGAAACGCAATTCATCATGAGTTACATACATCCAGTTCTTTAGCAAGATGAGGCAGTTAAGTGGTACAGGGAATAAAGTACTAGGCCTTCAGTCAGGAAGATTTGAGTTCAAATCTGACCTCTGATATTTACTATGTGACCCTAGACAAATTATGTAATCCTGTTTGTCCCACTTTCCTCATCTGTAAAACCAATTGGAAAAGGAAATGGCACACCATCCCAGTAACTGTGCCAAGAAAATCCCAAATGGAATTATGAAGAATTAGCCATGACTGAAAAATAACTGAATAACAATTCGTGTCCTTAGCATCTAGAAGACATATAATAAATGCTTGTTGAATATTTGATATCATTAAGATCAGAATCAGGCTGTGTTAACAGAGGTATAGCTACAGATCATTAGAATCACTGAAAAAAAATTCAGTCTAAGGGGGGAGAAACCCCTTCTTTGTGTCCATCTAATTAAATGGCTGAGATAGGAATCCACACCAGGCTAGTCAGTAGCAGGACTGAGCATTGACAGGACCCAAAGGAGTGCTACAGGATGCTGACTGTATCCTCCATTTTCTTTCTTCTAATTTCACAAGGAGAAGGACTGGGCAATTAGAAGATAATATAAAGTACCTACTATTGATACTTTGTAAATTTCCAGGCAAAACATAGGAAAGGAAAAGGAAACCCCAAATGAAGTCATGAAGAATTGGACATGACTGAAATGACTGAACAAGCCTGCAACTAGCACATCTAGCTTCAATTTTCATCCCCCAGATAGGGGACTAAAGATAAATTTCTTCCTTTCTCTGAGCCTCAGTTTCTTCATCCATAAAATGTGACAATTACATGCATGTTATCTATCTCACAGTGATGTTGTTGAACAAAGTTACTTGGAAAACTAGAAGTAAGAAATCTGCAATTGGAATATAAATGTGAGTTGCTATCCTATGTACATTTCATAATTAAAATAATTGGCCAGAAGCTATTACTTTACTTGGTTGGTCTCTATAACTCTATAGAGGCAGTTAGATGATATATTCATAAGGGTCCTAGATTTGGAAACAGGAAATATTTACCCTAGAAATTACTTGCTTGAAATGAACAAAACCAAGAAACCATCGTATACAGTGACATCAATATCATTCAAAGAATAATTATGAAGAAACAAATTATTTTGAGTATTATAAATACTTAAATCAAGTATAAATGATCTTTGAAGCAAAATACTGTCCATATCCAGAGAAATGATTGATAAATAAAAGCATGCATAACATGGTGTTACATATATTTATAAATCTCTGTCAAATGCTGGCCTTCTTTAATGCCAGGTATGAAGATAGTTCAAAACTTAAAATGTAACAAAGTTTTTTAAAATAAAAGAAAACAAATTAACATTAAAAAAGAGAAACATACTAGCTTTATGAAGAGCTAGTAAACTGAAAAAGTTGTAATTTCTTCCAGTCTTAGCTATACAAGCTGTAAAATGAATAATAATAGTACCTACTTCATAGGATTCTTATGATTATCCAGTATAAAATGCTTTGTAAATCTTAAAGTACTATGTAAAATGTTAATTTTTAAAAATGTTATTTAAAAAGAAATTAGCCTTAGGATTTTGATTACTGATAAAATGTAGTCACTTCATTTTGACTAGCATATTCAAACCACAGGATGAATAGTCCAAACAAACCTCCAAAGTGACATTAAAGATGTATTTCAGTTAATCCTTCTTTCCAGTTGATGCCAATTCGATTGTTAGAGTTTCTGGAGTGGGCAATGGCTAGGTGGTCATTTAAGTTCTGGGCCTCTCTCTGTTATTCATTGGTTTATTATATGACCTTGACCATGTTACTTTTTGTTCCTTATCTATAAAGTGAAGGGAGGTTGAACTGGATGGTCTCTAAGGAATCTGTCTGCCTTATGATTCTAAGTCCAATTGTTTTGAGTGCTTAAGGGAAAAAGAATGTTTTAGGCAATATTCTTGGTTCTAGCTTCCAACAGTTGGAGGGTTTGCATTTTGCTCACTCCTGAGTTAAAATTTTTGCCTTGGGCATTTAATGAGTGGCATGATTTCAGCTTTTAAGTCTAGGACCAATGGCTTCTTTGACTCCTTATAGCTGTTCAGCATGCTGGAAGTAGCTAGTCACTTTGAAATTCTGAGCATGAAGGTGCAGGATTAATTCAACTGGGTAGAGCTGTTGAAGAGCCATCAGACCCCTGATTACCCCTCCTCTCTGCCCCATGATAGTTAAAGTTTCTCTTCCAAACCCATTCTGGGTCAGATTCTTTCTTAGAAGACTATCAACCAGAAATTTCACCTTTTAAACCCAAAGGCTATACATGTATATTCTCTCCTTCCTTTCCTTCTCCCTCCCTTCACCTTTTTTTTCTCTTTTTCAGAAGCAGAAAGGAAGGTTAAGTTCATGCTTTTTAAATAATTGAAGGAAATAATACATTTCAATGAGAAGTTAGTGAAATTCAGTTTAGGATTAGAAATACAGATGTGATTATCTAAAACTTTAGAAAGAACTACAATCCTGCCAAGCTTGTTAGACTTTGTATTAATGAGACTTCCACACATCTACCTTGATAAGAGTTAAAAATTTTTTTCCAACCAGGAATTTTTATTATCAATGGATTATTGGTTTTCTGACAGATTGAACCCCACAAAATAAATACCACAATTTTGATTTTAAAAATGGAGATATACTTATGGGAATAAGAAAGATGACTTGTTTCACATGTTTTCAGTTTTTTTTATATCCTTAAAACTTACCACAATACCAGTACGTTGCAGGCATTTAATAAATCTGCATTTCTTGATTTATCATTTAAATCAGGGGTTCTTAACTTGAGATGCAGAGTTCCAAGGTGTTTGTGGATAGAATTAAGGGGGTCTGTGAACTTGGATGAAAAAATATTTTTTTCCACTAATTTCTATGTAAAAACTGCTATTTCCTACAATTATTTAAAAATCACTAATATATGATTCTGGGTGGGAGTGGCAAAGCCAAGATGGTGGAGTAAAGGCAGGGACTTATCTGAGGTCTTTCCCAAACCCCTCCAAAGATCTTTAAATAATGACTCAAAACAAATTCTAGAATACAGCACCCACAAAAAGATGGAGTGAAATAATTTTCCAGCCCAAGATAACTTAGATCAGCAGGACCAGACCATATTGAACCAGGGGGAGAATGGAGTGTAGTATGGGCCAGATAGTTAGCCCCAGCCAACTAGGAGTGGGCCTCAGGGTGACTGAATCAGTGGCAGCAGTGGGAGTTTCCAGACTTCTCAGCCCATAGATGTCAAAGACAACTTAGAAGGTCAGTGAGAAAGATTTGTCATACCTGGGTGAGAATAGAACACAGGCTGCTCCAGCACAACCCTAGCCTAGCAAACCAGGGAGGATGGAGTCAAAATGGAGGAGGGGATGGACACACGTTTCTTTCTGACATTCTCCCACTACCCTCACACTAATTACCAAATGCAGCTTCTGAATTAGCTCTGGACTTACAGAATGCACAAATATTGGGAGTGCAATAAATCACCAGCAAAAGATAATTTCAAAGATCATCAGAAAAGGTCTGTTTCAATTGTGCATGGAGGGAAGTGGTCCAAGTGCAAGCAGACTGAACCAGTGTCGCTGCCAGTGAAGGCAGCGCAAAACAGGAACAAATCTTGAGAACTACTGAATCAGCAGTGACAATGGCGACTTCCAGAAGACAGTGCATACATAACCAGTAAGGGTGTCAAGTGACTGATTACAAGCAATTGTGGAGATCGCTTTGCCAGCACTGAGGCAAGATTCGTTGCCTTGCCTATACTCAGATTCAGGTTGCAGTTCTGTGTGGCAGTGCTAGGATGAGGAGGAGCATTAGCATACCAGCGCTTACAGTTATAGTGGAACGAGGACCCTCCTCACAGTTCCAGGATAGAAAAGAATGCTTATAAATCATACACAGGCCAGGAGATCATACCACCTTGGGAGTTATAATCTTTTCCCATTCCTTCTTGAAAAGATCTCATTTTATTTCTCCATTTTTCTTCTAACCCATTTTAAAGAACCTTTATGTAATCTTCCAAGAAAGCTTTGTGAAATAGAGACCAGCTCATATCTCCCTTTGGAGTTTCATCTGAAGTTGACTTGCCTTTAGGAACTTAAGGATTTGAGGTCTGTTCTTCTCTCTCTCCATAAAAGCTATCTATGGCAAGAGATCTTTTTGTTTTTTTGCTCATTTTGTAAAGTCTTTTGGTCTGCTCTTAATGAAAAGGAGCAATAGCTACTTTAGTTTGCCCTGGAGTAGTTCTGCTGATTGATTTCCAGTGCTGAGTAATTGCTTGGGTCCTGCATTCTTCCAGGGCCCAGTGATTTACAATTTGTCTTTTGTAGCAAATCTGCCAAACTACCTGCTTGCAACCAGGGTATTGTAACCTAAGAGGCTTATGGATGATTCCCAGGTTCATGGAAGCTGCAACACTCTGATTCCCCACCCCAGTTCCTTGCCCCATCTCCCTGTGCTGTGGTCTGGACTCTGCAGACTGTCCCTTGCCTGTTTAAAATAGACCTGTTCTAAAGTCCTTCCAAAGTATCTTCTTCTGAAAATGGGCTGTACGTGGATTCTTTAACTCCAAAACCAGTTTAGACACTTAATCTGCTGTTGGTTTGAGAGAAGGTCAGAGGAGGTCACAGAAAGTCAAGTCTGCTCTCTGCCGTCTTGGCTTCACACCTCCCCCACCTCCCACCCATCATACCACCTTGGAAGAGATAAAAAATTACAGGTCCCTAGAAGTATCTCAGAAAATAAGTGCACAAAGTCCTGAAGCTTGGTACAATGAAAATTCTACCTTGGAAGCAGAGTCTTACTTTAACAAATAGCTATGTTAAGTAATGGCCTGGGAAAATGAGCAAACAATAGAAAAAGATTTTGTCCACTATAGTGACAAGGAAGATCAAAGCACATACTCAGAAGGTATCAAAGTCAAAGGTTCTATATCCAAAGTCTCTAAGAAAAATATGGGTTGGTCTCAGGTCATAGAAGACTTAAAAAAGATTTTTAAAATCAAGTAAGAGAGAGGAAAAATTGGGAAGAAAAATGAAAGTGATACAAAAAAAAATCATGGAAAAACAGTCAACAACTTTTAAAGAAGACAAAAATATTGAAGAAAATAACACTAAAAATAAGATTAGATCAAATGGTAAAGAAAGTACAAAAGGCCAATGAGGAGAAAAAATGTCATAACAAACAGAATTGGCCAAATGGAAAGAGAGGCATAACAATTTGCTGAAGAAAAAAAAAAAAAACAACTCCTTAAAAATATAATTGGCTTAATGGGAAAAAATCCACCTAAGAAAACAACTCCTTTAAAAGTAGAATTGGACAAATGCAAAAGGATGTACAAAAATTCACTGAAGAAAATAATTCCTTAAAAATTAGAATTATGTAGTGGGGGCTAATGACTTTATGAGAAATCAAGACATGATAAAACAAAACCAAAGGAATAAAAAAATAAAAGAAAATGGAAAATTTGTCATTGGAAAAACAACTGATCTGGAAAATAGATCCAGGACAGATCATTTTTAAATTACTGGGTTACTTGAAAGTCATGATCCTAGATATTAAGAAATTGGCAGTGATTACCTCTTGAAAGAGATCTCAAAATAAAAACTCCCAGAAATATTATAACAAAATTCCAGAACTGTCAGAGCAGAGAGAAAATATTATAAGCAGCTATAAAGAAACAGTTCAAGTATGGAGCCACAGTCAGAATTACATCAGATTTAGCAGCTTCTACTTTAAAGAATAAGAGGGCTTGGAATATGAATATAGAGGGCAAAAGAGCTAAGATTACAACCAAGATTCACTTACTCAACCAAAATGAGTCTAATCTTTCAGAACAAAAGATGGATATTCAATACTTTCAAACATTCTTGATGAAAAGACTAGAGCTAAATAAAAAAATGACTTTTAAATATTAGACTCAAGCGAAGCATAAAAAGGTAAACAGGACATGTAAATTATAAGGGACTAATTAATAAGATTTTATTGTTTACATTTCTACATGGTAAGATGATATTTGTAACTCATAAGAACTTTTTCATTATTAAGGCAGTTGGAAGGAGTGTATATAGACAAAGGACATAGGTGCTAGTTGCAGGTGAAGGGATGATATCTTTTTAAAAATAGATAATATAATAATAATATAATATATATTACATATAACATATATTATATATAATATAATAATAATATAATAAAATAATAGATAAGAGAGGGATGTAAGAGTGGAAAGAGAGAGATAGAATGAAATAAATTATCACACATAAAAAAGGCCAAAAAAAAAAAAAAGCTTTTATAGTGGAGGGGAGGAGGGAAGATGTTAAAGGAGAGTGAGTAAATCTTACTCTCATAAGAATTGTCTCAAAGAAGGAAAAATATACATACTCAATTGGGTATGGAAATTTATTTTACTTATAGGATAGAAGGAAAGGAAGATATGGGAGATGATAGAAGGGAGGGCAAATTTGGGGAGTAATAGAAGCGAAACACTTTTGGAGAGGCTCAGGGTGAAAGAAAAGAGAGAATAGAATAAACAGGAAAATACAGTTAATAATAGTAATTATAAATAAAAATTTGAAGAAAGTTTCTCTGATAAAGGCCTCATTTCTCAAACATGTACACAACTGAATCAAATTTAGAAAACTAAGAGGCATTCCCCAATTGATCAAAAGATATGAAGTTTTCTTTATCACAGCTATTCCAGCTATTTGATGAATGATAAATGTTGGAGGGGATGTGGCAAAACTGGGAAACTAATACATTCTTTATGGAGTTGTGAACTGCTCCAACAATTTTGTAGAGTAATTTGGAACTATCTCCAAAGAGCTATAAAATCATGAACACTTTTGATTTATTAATATCACTACGGAGTCTGTATCCCAAGAGATAAAGAAGGAAAAGACCTATATGCAGAAAAAATATTTATAGCATCTTTTTCTTGAGGGCAAAGAATTGGGAATTGAGGTGATACCCATCAACTGAAAAATGGCTGAATAAATTGTGACATATGATTGTGATGGAAGAGTATTGTTCTATAAAAATGAACAGCCATTCTCCAATTGATAAATAGTTAAAGGAAACAGACAATTTTCACATGAAGAAATCGAAACTATTTGTAGTCATATGAAAAGGTGCTCCAAATCACTACTGATCAAGAAATGCAAATTATGACAATTTTGAGATACCACTACACACCTCTCAGATTGGCTAAGATGGCAGGAAAAGATAATGATGAATGTTGGACGGGATGTCAGAAAAATGGGACACTGATACTTGTTGGTGGAACTGTGAATGCCTTTTGACCCAGCAGTGTTTCTAGTGGGCTTATATACCAAAGAGACCTTAAAGGTCTTAAAGGAGGGAAAGGGACATACATGTGCAAAAATGTTTGTGGCAGCCCCCTTTGTACTGGCAAGAAACTGGAAACTGAGTGGATGCCCATCAAATGAAGAATGGCTGAATAAATTATGGTATAGGAATGTTATGGAATATTATTGTTCTGTAAGAAATGACCAATAGGATGAATACAAAGAGGCCTGGAGAGACTTACATGAACTGATGGTAAATGAAATGAGCAGAACCAGGGGATCATTGTACATGGCAACAATAAGATTATACAATGATCAATTCTAATGGACATGACTCTCTTCAACATGAGATGATTCAAATCAGTGCCACTTAGTCAGTGATGAAGAGAGCTAACTACACTCAGAGAAAGGATCATGGGAACCGAGTGTGGACCACAGCATAGCATTCTAACTCTCTCTGTTGTTTGCTTGCATTTTGCTTTCTTTCTCAGTTTTTTTTCCTTCCTTCTTGTTCTGATTTGTCTTGTGCAACAAGATAACTGTATAAATATGTATATTTAACATATATTTTAACATATTTAACATGTATTGAATTACCTGCCAGTTAGGGGAGAAGTGGGGGGAAGGAGGGGAAAATCTGGAACAAAAGATTTTGCAAAGGTCAATGTTGAAAAATCATCCATGCATATGTTTTGTAAAAGAAATAATGAGCAGGATTCTCTCAGAAAAATTGGGAAAGACTTCCATGAACTGATGCAAAGTGAAATGTAGTGTGTAAAAAATAACAGCAATATTATAAGGTGATTGTCTGTGAATGTCATAACTATTCTCAGCAGTACAATGAGTCAAGACAACTCTGAAGGACTTATGATGAAGAATGCTATCCATCCCCAGAGAAAGACGGTGTCTGAATACAGATTGAGGCATATTCTTTTTACTTTATTTTTCTTGAGGGTTTCTTCCTTGATCCCTCTCTCCCTGTGTCCTTGTCTCCCTGTCTCCCTATCTCCCTGCATTCCTCCCTTCCTCCCTTCCTCTCTTTCTTTTCCTTCCTTCTTTCTTCTTTCTTTCTTTCTTTCTTTCTTTCTTTCTTTCTTTCTTTCTTTCTTTCTTTCTTTCTTTCTTTCTTTCTTTCTTTCTTATTTTCTTTCTTTCTTATTTTCTTTCTTTCTTATTTTCTTTCTTTCTTTTTTTCTTTCTTTCTTTCTTTTCTCCCTTTTTCTCCTTTTCTTGCTTATATATGTTTTCTTTCATAACAACATGACTATAATCAAAGTATTTTGCATGACTGCACAGGCATAACATATCAAATTGCTTGCATTCTCAATGAGGGAGGGGTGGGAGGGAAGAAGGAGAGAATCTGGAACTCACACTTTTAAAAACAAATGTTAAAAACTGTTTTTACTTATAACTGGGGGAAAATAAAATACTAAGTTAAAGAAAGACATGATTATGAATAAAGATGCATATGTTTCACCAGACTGTCAAAGGGCTACATGACACACATACACAAAGATTAAGAATCTCTGATTTAAATAAAGCTTAAATACACATTAAGGAAATGATTATGAATGATAGAGATGAATGCTTTCCTAATTTTCTCAACATGTGAGAGGGAAGTAGAAAAAATTGGCTTTAAAAAAATAATAATTACTTTTTATTTTTCTCAATACATACAAAGATAGTTTTTAACACTCCTCTTTGCAAAAACCATGTTCCAAAATTTTCTCTCTACCTATCCCTCCTTCTCCACACAGCAAGCAATGCAATATAGGTTATAAAAAACAAAAACAAAAAACAAAAAAGTGAAAATACTATGCTTCAATCCACATTCAGACTCCATAGTTATCTCTCTGGATATGGATGGCATTTTCCATCTCAAGACCATTGGAACAGCCTTGACTCACCACATTGGTGAGAAGAGCCAAGATGATAACAGTTGTTAATAATCTTGTTACTATGCACAATGTTTTCTTGGTTCTACTCATTTCATTTACCATGAGTTCATGTCTCTCCAGGCCTTTCTGAAATCAGGCTGCTCACCATTTATTTTAGAACAATACTATTGCATTACATTTATATATCATAACTTATTCAGTCATTCTCCAACTGATGGGCATCCACTCAGTTTCCAATTCCTTGACACTACAAAAAGGGCTGCTACAAACATTTTTTTCAATGTGGGTCCTTTTCCCTTTTTAATAATCTCTTTGGTATATAGACCCAGTAGAACAGACACTGCTGGATGAAAGGATATGCAGTTTAATAGCCTTTTGGGCATAGTTCCAAATTGCTCTCCAGAATGTTTGGATCAGTTCACAACTCCATCAACAATGCATCAGTTTTCTCACAATCCCTCCAACATTTATCATTATCTTTTCCTGCCATCTTAGCCAATCTGAGAGTTATGAAGTACTACCTTTCCTCTGCCTTTTTTTCTTCACCATTATGACCTTCATTATTTCCCAGGGTTGTGTTCCCCATCTTTTTTTTTTTTTTTTTGGTAGAAAAACAATTTCTTCATTGATAGTGGGAAAGTACACATGTCTAAGTGTTCATTAAGTCAGTACTCCAGAGCATCTGCTTCTTGGTAACAATTGACCCTTAACCAGAAAGATGATCTGAACTGCCCTCTCCTTCCATTGAGCAGGAGTCACATTTCCTGCAGAAGTACAGCAAGGGCTTAAGACCTGATAGGAATGTTTCCATCGACCAAGAGTTGGGAAAAACTAGCAACTTTTTCCCACTCTTGGTTCTGACAAAACTAGAACATGTGTGAAGATTCTCGCAGTGATTGTAGAGTAGTATTCCTTTTCTTTAGCTTTTTCAATTAGTGAAGCAGAATTGCTGGGCTAGCTTCATCAGTTTCTTTTCCCTCACCACTGGCTCTCCTGATTTCATTCATGCTTTGGCCTGCTTAAGAAGGCTAAGCTTCCCTCTTATCTGCTTAAATCTAATCCTGAGCCTTGCTCTCATGCTAACTGTAACCAAGCTTTCCCTAGATTTCATCTATTTCCCCCTTCAAATTCTAAAAGGAGGAGGGGAAGAAAGAGAACAATCCCAGAAATGGGGAACAGCCTGGGTAAAAGCATAGAGAGAGGAAAGGGGATTTACCATACATGAGGAATAGCAAGAAGGCCTATTTTACTAGATTATAGAATTCATGAAGGAGAATAATCTATAATAAGATTGGAAAGCTAGATTGGAGCAGGATTTTAAATATTTTTAAATGTCAAAGAATGGAGTGTTTATTTGCTTTTAAAGGTAATAGTGAACCATTGGAGCTTTGTGGATTTCTTCAATATAGAGATAAGAGGGTTAATATGTAACATTCCTTCCTCATTCATATATAAAAAGTTAAAAAAGAAAACAATTTTGATTTATCACAGCTATTACCATACAGTCAAAGAGTAAGAAATTTGTTGGGTGATTAGCCATTGGTATGGTTTTGGGACCCTTCTATGTTGCCTACCATTCCTATAATATGCTTTCTTCTCACTTCTACCTCTTCTACCACCTTCTACCTCACCTTTAATCTCTTCTACCATCATTAATGCCCTTTAATTGGTTAGTTGATAACTTTATTTAATAAGAGATTTCCACATGAAGGACACTATGCTGCTAATTAGTACTGAGGATATGAAAGCGAAAACATGGTCCTTGTCCACTAGGAGTTTAGAATTCCAAAAGGAAAAACAATATGAAAATAATTATACATATAAAATTGTTTGTTCTTTGTTCTCAAAGAGGACCATGGCATCAGGGAGGGGATACCATGACATGGAAGTGAATTGGATTTAAGTGAGGGAGGGCTGGGCAAGGTCACTTGCCTCACTCCCCTCCAAAGCCATCTGGGCCAGTGGCCAGATATTGATCAGGATGACTGGAGAGGACCTTCGGGCTTCACCTATTCAGTGATAGGTAGCATTAATGCAAAGAATCTCCTCTTTCACCTAGATCCAATTTGTAATTTGCAATAATCCTTGATTCTTCACTCTCCCTTTATCTCTCATCCAATTCACTTCCACAGTATGTCTTGCCTTTTTCCCCTTCCTTCCATTCATGTAGCCACCACTCTTATTCAATTCTTACCAGGTCTATAGTGAAGACTTCTTATCCATTCTCCACAGAGTTGTTAGATAATCTTTCTAAGACACGGGTCTGATTATATCATTCCCTTGTTCAAAAAGCTGTTAGCAATGTCTCATTGTTACAAAGATTAAAAAAAAAAACAAATTTTTTGTCTGGCATTTAAGCTTTAGCTATTCATCCCTAGTGGTTCCCACCTAGCTTTCTAGTCTTACTGTAGGTATATTATAATCTTTCCCACATTCTATATGCCTTTAGGCTACACAAATTTCCAATTGCGACCTTATTTCTCTTTCCTCCATGTGTTCATTCAAACAGTACCTAGGCTTGAAATATACTCACTCCCTAATTCCACTTTTCTGAATTCGTCTTTCAAGGCTTCACTCAAGTGCTGCCTCTTCCAAATTTTCTGATTAATAAATGAAATAAATAAATGAAATAGAAGGTCACATCAGAAATAAACTGATACCAGTGAAGGGTCTCTTGCAGGAGGTGGGATATGAGCTGAATTTGGAAGGAAGTTAGGTAAAGAGGGAGAGAATCCTAGGCATGGGGGACAGCAAGGGAGTATGGAAATGGAGTGTCATCTTCTAGGACTATCAAAGACAATATCTCTGCATTATAGAATATATAGAAGATAAGCTCAAATGCTACCACTTCTAAGAAGTCTTTTCTGATTTCTTCAACTGTTGATACTCTCTATTATCCCCACTAAAATTATTGTATGGTTATTTATACATATGTTGGCAGAAGCCTGCAATTATCTGTGTACATGTGGTTTTCCTCTGAGAAAATATAAGGTCCTTGGGAGCAGGAATTGTTTAGTATTTTTATCTTTATATATTCAGAATCTAACATACAGTATATGCCTAAGAAATGCTTGTTGAATGGATTTCAGTTGAATAGCATAGCTTAAGCATTCATTTATATTTAAAGATGAAATAAATTTCATATTTAATTATCTAGCCAACATAGACAGTCAGAGTGAAATGATGGAGTGAGTATTGGAAAGGAAATCAGAAGACATTCATTGTAGAATTTCTTCAGTTATAAATTCATTATATGAACTTAGGTAAACTATTTTTATGAGCCTCAGTTTCTCTATCTATGCAATGAGGAGTTTGGACTATTGATTTCTGAGGTCCCTTCCAATTCTAACATTTTATGAGTCATCTATTTGATGGGGACAAAAATAATTGAAAAGAAATGAATGTGACAGGAGATTTTAATAGTTGATTGGGATTGTACCTCCATAAAATTACTTTTAAAATCAACTAACCAAAAAGCCATAAGTATTATGATTGTCCAGATCTATCCTTAGATAAAAGGCCTGACTAGTCAGCCAGACAGAGTTAAATTCAATTGATCAATCAACAAGCGTTTAATAATTTTTTTCTGCGTGTCAAGGAGAATGTGCTAAATGCTGCGGATTCCAAGAATAGAAAATGCACAGTCCTTAACCTCAAAACATTTCCATTCTAGTGAGGGAAACACCATGCAAATAATTATATACAAATAAGATATATACAGAGTAAATGGAAGGCACTTTTGAAGGAAAGGCACTGGAAGTGAAGAGAAGTATTGAAAGTTTCCTGAGAAGGTGGGATTATAAACTGAGTCTTGGCAGAAGGAAGGAGAATCAAAAGTCAAAGGTGAGAAGGGGAAATGGAAGGCCTGGCATCCAACCAATAAAAGCTATGTTAGGGGATGGATCGTTGTATTTGAAGAATTTAAAAAAGGCTACTATCTCTCAAAGATAGAATCAGTTCAGTCATTTCAATAGTGACCAACTCTGTGACCCCATTTGAGGTTTTCTTGGCAAAAGTACTAGAGTGGTTTGCCATTATCTTCTCCAGCTCATTTTATGAATGAGACAACTGGGGCAAGTGGGGTTAAGTGACTTGTCCAGGGTCATACAGCCAGTACATGTCTGAAGCTAGATTCAAATTCATGAAAATGAGTTTTCCTGATTCCAAACCCAGTGCTCTATACACTGAGTGTCACCTAGCTGCCATATGGGATCATTAGAGGGGAAAAAAATGTTAGAAGACTAGAAAAGTAGGTTTGATCCAGGCTTGTGAAGATCTTTAAATGCCAAAAGCAAGTCTTTCCATTTGATCCCAAATATAATAGGGAAATAATGGAGTTTATTGAGTGGGAGAATGAGGATGTGGAGAGAGCCATCTGGCTATCATATCTGTTCCCAGAAGTGACTCAGCCCCCTTCAATTTGTCCTGCTTGCTCTTATTGGGTCTGTCAAAAGTGAATAAAAAGCTTTATTTGGGATAAACAAAATTCCAAATGCCATTTCCCATAGTTACTCATAGAAAACAGAAAACACCTAGTCATGTTATATCCATAACTGGCCAACCACTGACCTTGGGGCAATTAATCTGCTAGGCTGTCATTGGCTTTAAAGATCCAAGAGAGGATGGATCTAGTTTGTCTCTTTGGTTGATAGGCACAAGAACTGGATGTAGAGAATCTAGGGGTGAGAAGAGACTTTCTATTTATACTGAAATGAAGAGTGTCTAAAATGGTACTGCTCTTAGCAAAAAAGGGAAAGATAGGCACTCCCCATTGCTCTAATTCCCTCACCTATTTTCAGGCTTTTGGCCTATAAAGAAACTTCATAATATTTTCATATAATTAACCATCAAAGATCATAGGTGGGAGAATTTTGAGTTGTGGCCTTGGTGAAGGTTCTCAATTCAAGTGTCCTCATGTGGAATCAAAGTATCAGAGATCCAGGACTGGAAGATATCTCAAAGGCCATCAAGTCCAACCTCTTTATGTGACTGATTAGAAAACTGAGACTAAAAGATGTTAAGTAACATGCCCCAAATCACACAGGTATAGACCTCAAAGGTAAAATTTTAACACAAATCACCTGATTGCAAATCAATCCTCCCCCCTCCTTTTTTTTGGCTACATTAGACCCCAAAGTCTAATTGCAGTTTTTATGTGATCTTTAGCCAGAATGGGACTTATGAAGAAGCCTGGCAAATGAGCTACCTGTAAGAATCCCATTGTTGGTAAAGTCAATTAAAGGTGAACATAACTATCAAGGTTTATATTTCCATTAAATTACTATTATTTAATAACTATTAAATTACTAAACCAATCAGAAGAGTGGAAAACAAATCTGGGATTCCCAGTCTTCCCACAGGAATATTAATATCTTTTTTTCACATGGTACTTCTCAGTCTATATAATCTTTTCAGTTCATTGTCTCATTTGCTTCTCACAATATGCTCTCGAGATAGTTAGGGCAGGTGTTAGTGTAGCCATATTACAGGGGGATGATGCTGAGAAATTTAGCGGATTGTCCAATATCATGTGAAAAATAAGTGATGAAACTGGGACTAGAACCCAGAATCCCTGATTTCTAGTCCTGTGTTTCCCCCAATCATGTAGATTCCCGATAGATTTCCAGAGATTTTTCAGGCATAAACAAGAATGGAAGAAATTTGTCATCTTGGTGGAAAATTCTGAAGATGCCAACACATTCTCCCCTTGTGACAAATCTACAGTTCATTTCTTTTTTATTTTTTTCTTTTCTCTCTCTCTCCCTCTCTTTTTTAGCAACTTCAGAATTTTTATGAGGTGAGAAAGAAATGTAGCATGATGTTAGCCAGGGTTAATATAAAGCAGTTCTAGAAATCTGGGCCTGCAAATGTCACCAGCATGTGTTAAGTGGAAAATCCTTGGAGTTAAAAAAACACATTCTTGAAATGTGTGGAGGTAAAAAGAGAATTTTCAATTTCAAGATGAAAAATCACCCTGGTATAGAATATGTAACTTTGGCCATGAGAAGATTGAAAGTTTGTCATCATTTATGTTATTACCATGATATCAGTGAATGAAATGTTGTCTTCTCCCTTTATCATATTTCTGCACCAACATCATACTCAACAGCAGCTGCTAAAAGCACTATTAGCTACTTTTTATAGAATAAATGTATGTTCTAGATTTTAAGAACCCCATGGTTTGTCCTTTCCTGTGAGCTAGATGTAATCTTCCTTAAAAGCTTCAGGAGAATTACATTACTTTTTAGGTGCTGTTCTTTTCTGAATATTTTAGGAACAAAGCAACATAAAGTCCCGGTTTTTGTTTAACTTCATTTCCCTAAACAGTCTTCTCATGATTCAAATATCAATGGGCCTGGGAATTCTACCCAATTAGTGATTAAAAAAAAAAAAAAAACAGATGGCCTAGTGAAAAGAGTTTTGGACTTAGAGTCAGGAAAACTTAAGTTCAAACTCTGTCTCAGTCAGTAGCTTTGTGAGTCTAGACAAATAAGTAAGTTAACTTCTCTTAGTCTCAATTTCCTTATCTGTGAAATTGGCAAACTAGTGACATCTACCTCACAGAAGATGCAGGAAGATAGTGTTGCCAATCTGAAAGTGCTATGTAAATGTCAGTCATTCATTATTAAAATGGTAATCTAACCTGTACTGCAACAAAATATCACCAATCAACCTTGCCAGATTCAGAAGAGAATTTGTTGAAGACCTTGTAAAGGAATGAAAAAACTTCTGACATCAGTAAGGTTGGGTTGGGAGGAATGTTTAATAGCGATGATATTGTTCTATTCCACTCAATCAAGGCCCAAGTGAATGTGCAAAGGAGTAAGTGTACCTCCTCGCTTGGGAAGTAAAACAATGTATCTCTATACCTTTGATATACCTCTTCAGTGAATTTGATTTTTATTGGTTAATTCATGTTGGAAATATGTAAGCTGGTTAAATGATGTTTAGGGACCAACTAAATGAAGGTTCATGAGCAACAGGAGTAAGTCAAACTCCCTAGCCCCTCAGTGTTACCCTTGGATCTCCAAAAGGAGAAATAGCAGTCATTCTTTGGGAATACAACTAGGCAATGTGAATAGTGGATAGGAGAGTAGGGTCAGAATGTGCACACTATATATGTATTTAGTATTTGCTTTTGCTTGAACATATTGTTCAGTAGAAGGTAAGCTTTTTGAAGGCAGAGATTTTTTTCTGTATCCCAATACTAGCAGAGTATGTAGAATGTAACACTTAATGTTAGAAAATGTATACATCTTCCTCTGTATCATAGCCACCTAATGGATATAGTTCTGCCAGAATGCCTAGCATTGGTCTAAGTATGCTCCACTTTCGACTTTTCTAGGCTAAATGTCCCCAGTTAGATTGTGGAATTGTGGAAAAGCAGAATCTCAGAACTAGAAAGAACTCCAGTGATCATCAGATCCACTTATCTGAGCATAAGTTTCCTCTATTCAAGTCTGGATATGTATTCATCCAGTTCCCGTTTAAAACTCAGAGAACTTGTGACTTCTCAATGAAGCCCATTTCACTTTGCATCAGATATCCCAGTTTGGAATTTTTTTTTATATTTAATCCAATCTGCTCCTCCCTCTGTTATTCCTTTTGGGACAAGTAAAAATTGCATAACTGTTTATAATAGCTTTTTCCAGTCCTTGAAGACTTGAGATAGATGTTTCACTCTTTCCCCCTCCAAATGTCTTCTCCAAACTAAATGTCTCCAATTTCTTCAGGTTTTACTTTTAATCTGCATACCATCCTGGAATCTTCTGGATATTCTCCAGCTTGTTAATATCCTTTTAAGAGGATATTAACCTCAAACTAAATTCAAAACTCCTTTAGATGTGTTATCCCCAACTTTCAAGAAACTATTTTAATAAACTAGAAAAAATAACAACAAAATTCATCTGAAGAACAAAAAGTCAAAAATTTCAAAAGAACTAATGAAAAAATCAAATGAAGGTGGCCTAGCTGTACCTGATCTAAAATTATATTATAAAACAGCGGTCACCAAAACAATTTGGTACTTACTGGCTAAGAAATAGAGAAATTGATCAGTGGAATAGATTAGGTTCATAGGACAAAATAGTCAATAAGTATAGCAATCTAGTGTTTGACAAACCCAAAGGCCCCAATTTTTGGAATAAGAATTCACTATTTGACAAAAACTGCTGGGAAAATTGGAAATTATTATGGCAGAAACTAGACATTGACCCACACTTAATACCATACACCCAGGTAAGATCAAAATGGGTTCATGATTTAGGCATAAAAAATGAGATTATAAATAAGTTAGAAGAACATAGGATAGTTTACCTCTCAGACCTGTGGAGGAGGAAAGAATTTGTGACCAAAGAAGAACTAGAGATCATTATTAATCACAAAACAGAAAATTTTGATTATATCAAGTTAAAAAGCTTTTGTACAAACAAAACTAATGCAGACAAGATTAGAAGGGAAGCAATAAACTGGGAAAACATTTTTACAGTTAAAGATTCTGATAAAGACCTCATTTCCAAAATATATAAAGAATTGATTCTAATTTATAAGAAATCAAGCCATTCTCCAATTGATAAATGGTCAAAGGATATGAACAGAAAATTTTCAGATGATGAAATGGAAACTATTTCTACTCATATGAAAAGATGCTCCAAATCATTATTGATCAGAGAAATGCAAATTAAAACAACTCTGAAATACCACTACATACCTGTCAGATTGGCCAAGATGATAGGAAAAGATAATAATGAATGTTGGAGGGGATGTGGGAAAACCGGGCCACTGATGCATTGTTGGTGGAACTGTGAACGAATCCAACCCTTCTGAAGAGCAATTTGGAGCTATGCTCAAAAAGTTATCAAACTGTGCTTACTCTTCGATCCAAAAGTGTTACTACTGGCTTATATCCCAATGAGATCTTAAAGGAGGGAAAGGTACCCACATGTGCAAAAATGTTTGTGGCAGCCCTGTTTGTAGTGGCTAGAAACTGGAAATTGAATGGATACCCATCAATTGGAGAATGGCTGAGTAAATTGTGGTGTATGAATGTTATGGAATATTATTGTTCTGTAAGAAATGACCAACAGGATGAATATAAAGAGATTTGAAGAGACTTACATGAACTGATGCTACGTGAGCAGAACCAGATCATTGTATACTTCCAACAACAATACTATATGAGGATTGATTCTGATTGAAGTGGCTATCTTTGGCAATGAGAGGATCCAAATCAGTTCCAATTAATCTGTGATGAACAGAATCAGCTACACCCAGCAAAAGAACATTGGGAAATGAGAGTGGACTACAGCATAGCATTTGTACTCTTTCTGTTATTGTTTGTTTACATTTTTGTTTTTCTTCCCAGGTTATTTTTACCTTCTTTCTAAATCCGATTTTTCTTGTGCAACAAGATAACTTATAAATATGTATACATATATTGTATTTAACATACACTTTAACATGTTTAACATGTATGGGACTACCTGCCATCTAGGGAAGGGAGTAAGGGAAGGAAGGGAAAAGTTGGAACAGAAGTTTTTACAAGGGTCAGTGTTGAAAAATTATCCATGCATATGTTTTGTCAATAAAAAGCTATAATAATAATAATAAAAGGTGGTATCCCCTAAGGAAGAGTAAAACAGGACTTTAGTTTTCCTCCTTCTGGAAACTGAAACCATTGATGTAGCTCAAGATCATATATCCTTTTTGGTGGTCATGTCACACCGTTGACCCATACTAAGCTTGTAAATAAACAAAATGCACAGATGTTTTTCATGTGACATCAAGCAAGGAATTTATCAGGAAAATATATTTGATCCCAAATGTGGGCTTTAACATTGATACTTTCACTGAAATAAGTATTTCTTACAATAGCACAGAACTTAGCCCCATTCTGCTTTTTTCACTCTAGGGACAATTCTTGGCCATTTTCTTCCACTGATCTTTCAGAAGATTTTTTTTTAACATTTTAGAGAACTTTTCCATGGCCTTTTTGCACGATATGGGTACCAATGTAGAACTTGGACTATTTATTTTGATATAATAGCCCCTCTTTTC
The DNA here is from genome assembly GCF_016432865.1 of Antechinus flavipes. Taxonomy (NCBI): domain Eukaryota; kingdom Metazoa; phylum Chordata; class Mammalia; order Dasyuromorphia; family Dasyuridae; genus Antechinus; species Antechinus flavipes. The sequence goes on along the minus strand of NC_067398.1, from coordinate 310,646,901 downwards.
TAATCATAGGTTTCTTTTATTTTATATCTCATGTCATTTCATGTCTGCAGGTCATTCTTGAAAATATGTTGAAGCCTGCTTGTATGCATCATGCCTCTGAGTTTCCTTGAAGTTTGGATTTCTTAAAAGTAATTGTGTATTCAAAGATTCAAAATGCTACATCAAAGATAATATTTGTGTTAGAGATTTAGGTTTTTGCATTGTGGAGCAGCTTGAGGATCATTGAAATCACTGTGAAACTTTCCAAATGTGATGTAGCTTCATCTTCTGTTCAATCCTACGTCCAACTTATTGTCTTTCTGTAGTGGCTGTCCCACATATGTGTCCTGATATACTAAGTTGGTGGTTTGTTCATCCAACCACATACCATCATCTGGATAATATGCACCCACTTTTTTTCCTGTTTGTATTTACTGACTGATCTTTCTTAAATTATCATGAATCTCATTGAGGAGGAGCTGAACTGGGTTAACAGCAAACATCACAATAATACCTACAGAGAGAAACATCTGAGATGCTCACAAGTTATATAGGCTATAGCTCTCCTATTCTGATCTTTTATAACATATTCTTTATAGTGGTGATGATAATCATCAGAGAACACATCTCCCTGTTGTGTGCCTGATTTGACTAAAACAGTTTCAGGGTCATTGAACAATTATGTCTGTTGTGAACTATTTCACAATAGTACTAAAAATTTTAGTATCATATTAATATATAAATGTATTCCTTTTTTGGAGGGATGCCTTCTTGTACATTTTTTCCACTGAGTCAAATGGTTTCATATATATTCATATATGTATATAAATACTATGTACACACACATATATACATACATATAAACCATACATGCAGTAGGTTTGTATTCTTCTTGACTTTTAGTCAACTGTGTGACAGTGAAGATGTGGTCAACTCAATTCAACAAACAGTTCATAAGCATCTCCTATATTCAATGCATTACCAATATAAATGCAAATAAAAATATTCCATGTCCTCATGGAGCTAAAATTCTATTTCAAAAATGTTTCATAGGGGCAGTGGATAGATAGAGCACCAGCCCTGAAGTCAGGAAGACCCGAGTTGAAATCTGGCCTCAGACATTTAATACTTCCTAGCTATGTGACTCTGGGCAAGTCACTAACCCCAATTGCTTCAGGGGAAAAAAAAGTTTCATGTACAAAAATAGGAAATGTTAAGTTATTTTGATATGCTATATTAAATCATTTGTTATCTTTTTATATTTTCTTCAAAGATTTATATCCATATGTCTATATTATATCTATCTATTTGTCTATCATCTATCAATCTAATGTATAGCTAATGTTTATATAGTATTTAATATGTACTAGGCATTGCTTTATTTGATCCTCATAACGTTCCTGGGGATGTAAGAGCCAGTTATGTCTGATTCTTTATGACCCAATCTAGTATTTTCTTAGCAAAGATGCTGGGATGGTTTTCCATTTCCTCCTCCAGCTTATTTTACAAATGAGGAAACAAATAAGTAGGGTTAATTCACCTGCCCAAGGTCACAGAGCCAGTAAGTGTCTTCCTAACTCTAGGTCCATAACTCTATTCTTGGCACCACCTGGTTGCCCCCAACTTAGGTGAATATTCTTTGTCTGCTTCCAAATAACCATTTATGGAGATTTTATGAATCTACTTTTAGGCTTTTGTGATAAGGGATGGGTCCAGTGTGTGACAAAGAGTCTTCTGGTTATCTGTAGAGCCAGAAGGATTCTTGAGTTATGAATTACTAAGCTGGAATTGAGTATGCATACAAAAAGAATAGTCTGACTTTCCACTGGCCCTTTTGCTCTTTTTCTTCCTGGCAGCAACTGAGGCAAAACATGCTCAGAGTTGTGTGTTAAGAAGTGGCAGAAAGCTTCAGTATCTCACCTGGCTGCCACATATCCATGTGCACATAGACCTTTGTTTCTTTTGTATTTATTCATTCTTGTTCTCAGATGAACCACTACTTAGAGATGGAATCGACCACATTATGGCTTGGGAAGTTTAAAAGGTTGTAAAAAGCCACCAAAAGAACTCTGAGCAATTGAAGTTATCAACAAAATGCACAAGAAGCAAAAACAGTGGCTGGCAATGGAAGGAAAAACCTAAAGATGAATACAGAAAGTCAACAACCTGACCATGGTAGCAATTTCAAGAACTGTGAAGGGATCTTGGCTTTGAAGAGATCTGGCCAGCTATGGATTCTAGAAAGGTACTGACCTTAGCAGAGAACTACACTGAGGGAAAGTATGGGAACTCCAAAAAGGGAAACTCAAACTTCCAGCGCCAAAAGTTGTGATTGATTCCATGACCATGCATGTTCTCCACATATGTCGATCACTGTTTTTTCATTTTTAGTTAAAGCTCTCTCTTCTCAGAGCTTTTGCATCTGTAAAGGAAAAGAGTATTTCCAAACAACTTGTTTTTCTTTTTCTAAAGGCTAATAGAATTCTCTTGGTTGACAGAGAATGGAGAACATAGCACATTGGGGCTCAGAAGCTATAATGTTAAGAACTTTTAACTTTTCATAGTTATCCATTGAATTTTGGGCAAGTAATAGTCATCCACTGTCTGAGTTTTTTACCCTAACTTGTCAGGGTAAATGGGAGATAGGAATTATTGACAATAACTTTTTATTTCCTTTCTTGAGTAATAATATCCTTATTTTTTCAATTCTTTTGGTATCTTTCCTTCTCTAAATATCTTTTAAAATTACCTCTCTCAATGTTTTCAAGAATGTGATTCCTCCAACATGAATTTCTTTGGTATGTATTCATTTTGATCCACTTGATCTTTCTACTTTTATGTCACTTTCATTTTTTTCATTCATCATATCAGGGACTATGGTGTTCAAATTCAAAAAACCAAATTCATTGTAGGTGACATACCAAGTGAATAAGTCCATGAGGAATATGCTAAATAGAAAAGCAAAATGGATCCAAGAGGGTAAGGGCACAGGAGCCTAGTTATTTGTTTTTTTTAGAATTAATCCATTCATCTAAACTTTAGACATGGATTCTTGGGGGCACCAAGGATGTGTGGGACATGTTTGAATGTATATAATTGGAAGTAAGCTGCCATAACAAGTTTCCAATGCCACCTGGTTCTCTTTATAATATGTAGAACCTCAGACAGCTACTTTAAGACTTATGTCTTTGGTACCAGAAGAAAATCATTGTTTAGCTTTTCTTGGCTCAGAATGAGTATAATAAATAGCAATTGTTTCTGCTCCAATCAGAAACTTGAAAGCTTTCCCTTCTCAGATTGAGCAGGTAAAAGAGGCCATTTTTGGCCTCTTTTCTTAGTTAGCCTTAATAATTGAATAGGAGTTTCCCCAGATAGACTGGGACCTGGAAAAAACCTTAGCTTAAAAAGATTGTCCATATTTTGTATTGCCACTAGATCCAGATGGTTCTGGAGGAGAGAGTGAAGCTGGTGACTTTGAACAACCCAGTCTGATTGAAATCCAATTCACTTGTAAGCCAAGACATCATGTTTCAGTCGCCATTGGCATTCTTCTAGAATGAAGGACTAACAACAATACCCTTTGAGATCCAAATTGTTCTGTGTTGGGACAAAAGTGTTTTCTATATAACAAAGTGAATTTTGTAGCATGTAATGGTAACAAAAATAAAACAAAATAAAAACAGGATACAAAATGAGGCCCATCAATTGAGGCCTAGATGAACAAGGTTGGGTTTAAGTATAAGAAACTATTATTATTCCACAAGAAACAATAGATATGAGGAATTTAAAGAAACATGATATTTGTATGACTGATATATATGAAAAAAAACAGAACCAAGAGGAAAAATATGCAAAACTAGAATAATGTAAATATTAACAATACTAATGAGAATTGATAAGGAAATGTACTTTTTCTCTTCAAAAGAGAGTTAAGGACTAGGAATGTAAAATGTGGTTAACACTATCAGATGCAGTTCCTATTTGAATTTATTTAAATATTTTCCTTTGTTTTAAAATGTCAGACAAATCACCTCTCTTTGGGTGCTGTTATTCTGTATGTGCTGCCTTTTCCTGTTAGACTAAGTTCTTTGTGGGAAGGGACTGTCTCACTCTCATGTTTGCACAATACAACATAAATATTTTCCAGGGAGCAAGGCTAAAATAGAGAAATGTTTAAGATGCAAAAACAAAAGGCTATATTACTTTTAAGGAAAAACATGAACAGAGATTCAAGCAAGGGTAAGTGACAAGGGATGGATTAAAAAACAGGGCATTCTTCTCCAGATTGTACTTCTAACCTTTCAGAAGACTTGGTCCACCATCCTGTAGAAATCTCTTCATCCTAGATTTTTTTCCACTCTAATTACATTGGAAGTATTATTTATTTCTGTCACCTCTTCTTCTAATTGTGTGATTATTCCCAGAACTTCCATCTTAAGGAAAAAGTCCAGGTTACCAATGTCTTTATTTCTCTTCAACCTATTCTCTTGATTCTCCACAAGACTTTGTCTACTATGTCCTTCCTCCCAGTACCTCCACACTGTCCTCTTTCAGTTCCTTTTTATGAGTTGTCCTGTTAGAATATAAGCTAGCTTTATTTCTGCTTGCATTTGTATATCTTATGCTTAGCAAAGTACCTGAAACTATAAATACATAATAAATGTTTATTACTTGCTTGCTTTGTTTTTCAAATGTTGAGTGAGGAGGGAAAAAAAGCTCAAAATCATTTGAGACTGGCAAAAAAGAATCTAAAATTAACCAAAATGTAAATTTGGTAGAGCTATTATTAAACACTTATATTACTTCTCTTTTCACTACTAAGGAGAATGACTTTTGACATGGAAAGGAAAGGAGAAAAAATAGCTAACAGGGAGTAAAAACTCCAGAAAAATTGAAAGATAATTAAGAGAGCACCTAGTTGTCCTTGATGTGTTCAAGAGAAGAGACCCAGAATTGCTACATCCAGATTTCTGAGAGAAATAAAAGGTATGTTTTCTGAGCCAGCATTGGACACATGTCTCTATTTTCAAGAGCAGAGCATGCGTAAAGTCCACTGAGCTTCAATTCAATTTCAAATAACATCAGGCAAGATTTTAAATGTTAAGGTGAACATCAATGTCCTGCAACATAGCTCAGGGGAATTCCAATATGATGAGTCTCTATTGTTGGCAATGTTTTCTGTATTCTTTTGTTCATACATCTAACATTGTATGGATTGTATCAAGTCCCAGAACATTGTAAGATCTCTTTTGTAAAGTACATTTATAGCACTGAAAAACGGTTCTATCAACGTTAGAAAAATAGATTGGACAAAAATATATATTTCCCAGAGCATAACATGTAGCTAAGTATGCAGCCTATTGAGTTAGTCCATGACTATGTGTGTATGTATTTATTATACATGTGTTTATAGCATATGATATGTGCATATGTATGCAAACATACACATATATTTGTTCCTCTATATTTCTATATGATACACATGTAAGAGAGATGTAAGATGGATTCAGAATTGAGTAGAAAAAGGTACATTTATATAATTCCAAAAAATAAATATCTCAATAACCTATCTGTTTAATATTAATGTTTTTCTGCTGTTATTATATGACTGCAAAACACATAAAAACACAGACCATGAACTTGTAAGAGTTTAAGATTGCAAATGTCCCTAATGACAATGGGGAAATACTTGAAGGTTAAAGGTCATCTAAACCTCACTTTTTGCTAATTTTTTATTTAAAAATTTTGCATTGATATTCATTAGGGAAATTGGTCTACAATTTTCTTTCTCTGCTTTGGCTTTTCCTGGTTTACCTATTACCATCATATTTGTGTCATAAAAGGAATTTGGTAGAATTCCATCTTCACCTATTTTTCCAAATAGCTTATATTATCTTGGGATTAGTTGTTTTTTTAAAGATTTGGTAGAATTCACTTGTGAATCCATCTGGTCTTGGATATTTGTTCTTAGAGTTCAGTGATGGCTTATTTAATGTCTTTTTTTCTAAATTGGAATTATTTAAACATTTTATTTCCCACTTTGTTAATCTATATTTGTGTTTTAATAGCTATTCGTCTATTTCATGTAGATTATTAAATTTATTGACATACATTTGGAAACAATAACTTCTAATTATTACTCTAATTTTCTCTTCATTGATGGCGAATTTACCCTTTTCATTTTTAATAATGACAATTTGGAGGGACTTCCGGGGTGGAGCCAAGATGGCGGAGCAGGCACACACGACTCTCTAAGCTCCTCTCATTACCCTCATAACCAACTATTTAATCCAGCCTCAAAAATAACTCTGAACTGCTTAAATTCATGAAGATAAGAAGCACTACAACTTACCAGCCGAAGCTCGCCAGGAAAGGTTTGTCCTGAGGGGCCAGGAACAACTAGCATAGACAGCAAGAGGTTAGTGTCCTGAGCAGACCAGGGGCGGGGGTGATCTCTGTGGCTAGAGAAGTTATAAGGACCACTCTGCTATAGGCTAACTGCTCTGCCTTGATTACAAAGCAGTAAACTGGCAGAGAAGTTAAAGCCTAAAACAGAGGGTCCTCTAAAAAACGCCAGAACCTAACGAGATCTGGCTGTAACCCCTCAAACCCGGAAGTGACTCAGGCAGACTTTACCGCAGCCCTGTGGCCACATCCGGCAGTTCGGGGCTTTTGCTGGGGCAGTTACTAATCTGCACGGCAAGGGGGTACAAACTGGGCAGCCTCTAATCGGCAGAGTGGGGGGCTTGGCCTGGGGCAATAGAACCCCCCCAGCTGACTGTGCTTCCCGGGCAGACACTTCTGGTCCCTGCAAATCCATTCACTGCACAGCTGCTAATACCCATAGCCCCAGGGCAGGGTTTGGCTTGGGGCAGTGAAACTCTCACTGCTAAGTGTCTAGCCCCAGGGCAGTCGTTATCTCACACAGCTGAGGTTCTTTGAAAGGCACTTTCCCAGCCTGGCCCTGCAGGCCTGAGTTACTTTCAGGTGGGGAACTCTTTCCCAGAGCACTCCAGTACCTCGCTGCTTTTTGTTGCTGGTTGGCAGGACAGCTACCCGTCCATATACCTTTCACTGCTCCGCAGAGGAAGCTGGTAACCTCCTGGCTCTGAAGGCAGACCTTACAGGCTTTAACAAAATGAGTAAAAAAATCAAAAGAACGATTGATAGTTTCTGCACAGAAAGAGAACAACTTTTCAATCCTGAAGAGACTAATAGCAGACAGTCTCCAAACGATTGTTGGTCTCCAATACAAAAGGCTCTCCTAGAAGAGACTATTAAAAACCTTAAAAGAGAGAGAGAAGAGAAATGGGGAAAGACACATAACTCACTAAAAGAAAAATTTGAATATGAATTGGAAAAGGTAAAAAACAGAGTTTGCGAATTGGAAAAAGAAAATGACTTACTAAAAAAAAAAAATTAGTGAAATGGAAAAAAATTCCATAGAGCAAAACAACTCAATTGGACATATACAAAAAGAAGTAAAAAAAGCTAATGAAGAAAATAACTCACTAAAAATTAGAACTGAACAAATAGAAATGACTGATTCATTGAGACATCAAGAATCAGTCAAGCAAAACCAAAAAAATGAAAGATTGGAAAAAAATGTCAAATATTTACTTGGAAAAACAACAGACCTAGAAAATAGATCTAGGAGAGATAACCTGAGGATCATCGGACTACCAGAAAATTATGATGAAAAAAAGAGCCTAGATACTATTTTACAGGAAATCATCAAAGAGAACTGCCCAGAAGTAATAGAACCGGAAGGGAAAATAGGCGTTGAAAGAATTCATCGAACACCTTCTGAAAAAGACCCTAAAATAAAGACTCCAAGGAATATTGTGGCCAAACTTCAGAATTTCCAGACTAAAGAAAAAATTTTACAAGCAGCCAGGAAAAAACAGTTCAAATACCGAGATGCAACAATAAGGGTCACGCAAGATCTGGCTGCCTCAACATTAAAGGATCGAGGGGCCTGGAATCAGATATTCTGAAAGGCAAAAGAACTTGGAATGCAGCCAAGAATAAACTATCCAGCTAAGCTGAGTATTTTTTTCCACGGAAGAAGATGGACATTTAATGAAATAGAGGAATTCCATCTGTTTCTAAGGAAAAAACCAGACTTAAACAAAAAATTTGATCTTCAACAACAGGAATCAAGAGAAGTAGAAAAAGGTAAAAGGAACTCTTGAGAACTGTATTTCTATTGTGAATATACATAAAAACCATATGTATAATTTGATTTTACCGATATAACATAAAAAAGGGAAGTAGAAATGGAAAGGGGATAGCATCAGAAAAAGGGAAGAAGGGAGACAAAAAGAGGGAAACTATATGCAACAATGAGGCAAAGGAAACCTATCATATATGAGGGAACTTAGAGAGGGGGAGGAACATTGTGTGAATCCTACTCTCATCAGAGTTGGCTCAAAGAGGAAACAATTGACATATTTGTTTTACACAGATTCTTCTCTTACTTCATTAAAAAGTGGGAGAGGAAAAGGGAGAAGGAAAAAGAGTAGTAAGGGAAGGGTACAAGAAAGGGGAAGGGATTCAAAGGGAGGAGGGAGAGATACTAAAGAGGGAGAGCTGCGTGATGTTAGTGGGACCAATAGGGAAGAAGGGAAGGAGGGCAAGAAAAAGAAAAGTATAATCTGGGGATATTAGGATGGCAGAAAATGCAGAATTGGTTATTTTAACTGCAAATGTGAATGGAATGAACTCTCCCATAAAGAGGAGGCAGATAGCAGACTGGATCAAAAATCAGAACCCTACAATCTGTTGTTTACAGGAAACACATTTAAAACAGGGAGATACATACAGACTAAAGGTAAAAGGCTGGAGCAGAATCTATTATGCTTCAGGTGAAGTCAAAAAAGCAGGGGTAGCCATCCTTATCTCAGATCAAGCAAAAGCAAAGATTGATCTAATTAAAAGAGATGAGGAAGGAAACTATATCTTGCTTAAGGGTACTATAGATAATGAAGCAATATCAGTATTAAACATATATGCACCAAGTGGTATTGCATCTAACTTCCTTAAAGAGAAGCTAAGAGAGATGCAAGAAGAAATAGCAAAATTATAATAGTGGGAGATCTCAATCTTGCACTCTCAGATTTAGATAAATCAGATCACAAAACAAATAAGAAAGAAATTAAAGAGGTAAATAGAATATTAGAAAAATTAGGTATGATAGATCTCTGGAGAAAACTGAATGGTGACAGAAAGGAGCATACTTTCTTCTCAGCAGTTCATGGAACCTACACAAAAATTGACCATATATTAGGACATAAAGACCTCAAAATTAAATGCAGGAAGGCAGAAATAGTAAATGCTTTCTTTTCAGACCACAATGCAATAAAAACTATATTCAACAAAAAGTTAGGTATAAATAGACAAAAAGTAATTGGAAACTAAATAATCTCATCTTAAAGAATGATTGGGTGAAACAGCAAATTATAGACACAATTGATAATTTCACTCAAGATAATGACAACAATGAGACATCATATCAAAATTTATGGGGATGCAGCCAAAGCAGTAATAAGGGGAAATTTTATATCCTTAAAGGCTTACTTGAATAAAATAGAAAAAGAGAAGATCAATGAATTGAGCCTGGAACTTAAAAAGTTAGAAAAAGACCAAATTAAAAACCCCCAATCAATTACTAAACTTGAAATTCTAAAATTAAAAGGAGAAAGTAATAATATAGAAAGTAAAAAAAAAACTATTGAACTAATAAATAAAACTAAGAGTTGGTTTTATGAAAAAAACCAATAAAATTGACAAACCTTTGATAAATCTGATTAGAAAAAGGAGAGAGGGAAATCAAATTGGCAGTCTTAAAAATGAAAAAGGAGAACTTACCACTGATGAAGAGGAAATTAAAGAAATAATAAGGGGTTACTTTGCCCAACTTTATGCCAATAAATTTGATAACCTAAGCGAAATGGATGACTACCTCCAAAAATATAGGCTTCCCAGATTATCAGAGGAGGAAGTAAACTGCTTAAATAGTCCCATTTCAGAAAAAGAAATAGAACAAGCTATTAATCAACTCCGTAAAAAAAAATCCCCGGGACCAGATGGATTTACATGTGAATTCTACCAAACATTCAAAGAACAATTAGCCCCAATACTTTATAAACTATTTGAAAAAATAGGGAATGAAGAAGTCCTACCAAACTCCTTTTATGACACAGACATGGTACTGATACCTAAACCAGGTAGGTTGAAAACAGAGAAAAAAAATTATAGACCAATCTCCCTAATGAATATTGATGCTAAAATCTTAAATAAGATATTAGCAAAAAGACTACAGAAAATCACCCCCAGGATAATACATCATGATCAAGTAGGATTTATACCAGGAATGCAGGGCTGGTTCAATATTAGGAAAACTATCAATATAATTGGCCATATTAATAATCAAATTAACAAAAACCATATGATCATCTCAATAGATGCAGAAAAAAGCATTTGATAAAATCCAACATCCATTCCTATTAAAAACTCTTGAGAGTATAGGAATAAATGGACTTTTCCTTAAAATAATCAGTAGCATCTATTTAAAACCAGCAGTAAGCATTATATGTAATGGGGACAAACTGCAACCACTCCCAATAAGATCAGGAGTAAAATAAGGTTGCCCACTATCACCATTACTATTTAATATTGTATTAGAAATGCTAGCTTTGGCAATAAGAGTTGAGAAAGCGATTAAAGGGATAAGAATAGGCAATGAGGAAACCAAATTATCACTCTTTGCTGATGATATGATGGTATACTTAGAAAACCCCAGAGATTCTGCCAAAAAGTTATTAGAAACAATCTACACCTTCAGCAAAGTTGCAGGATATAAAATAAACCCACATAAGTCATCAGCATTCTTATATATCACTAACAAAACCCAACAGTTAGAATTACAAAAAGAAATTCCATTTAAAGTAACTACTGATTGTATAAAATATTTAGGAATCTATCTGCCAAGGGAAAATCAGAAACTTTATGAGCAAAACTACAAAACACTTTCCACACAAATTAAGTCTCATCTAACCAACTGGAAAAATATTAAATGCTCTTGGATTGGGCGAGCAAATATAATAAAGATGACAATACTACCTAAATTAATCTACTTATTTAGCGCTATACCAATCATACTCCCAAAAAACTACTTTGATGAATTAGAAAAAATAACAACAAAGTTCATATGGAAAAACAAAAGGTCAAGAATTTCAAGGGGATTAATGAAAAAAAAAATCAAATGAAGGTGGCCTAGCTGTACCAGATCTAAAATTATATTATAAAGCAGCAGTTACTAAAACCATCTGGTATTGGCTAAGAAATAGACTAGTTGATCAATGGAATAGGTTAGGTTCAAAGGACAAAACAGCCAATAACTTTAATAATATAGTGTTTGACAAACCCAAAGACACCAGTTTCTGGGATAAGAATGCATAATTTGACAAAAATTTCTGGGAAAATTGGAAATCAGTATGGCAGAAACTAGGCATTGACCCACACTTAACACCGTACACCAAGATAAGGTCAAAATGGGTTCATGATCTAGGCATAAAGAATGAGATAATAAATAAATTGGAAGAGCATAGGATAGTTTACCTCTCAGACCTGTGGAAGAGGGAGGAATTTATGACCAAAGAAGAACTTAGAGATCACTATTGACCACAACATAGAAAATTTTGATTATATCAAATTGAAAAGTTTTTGTACAAACAAAACAAATGCAAACAAGATTAGAAGGGAAACAATAAACTGGGAAAACATTTTTACAATCAAAGGTTCTGATAAAGGCCTCATTTCCAAAATATATAGAGAATTGACTCTAATCTATAAGAAATCAAACCATTCTCCAATTGATAAATGGTCAAAGGATATGAACAGACAATTCTCAGATGAAGAAATTGAAACTATTTATAGACATGTGAAAATATGCTCCAAATCATTATTAATCAGAGAAATGCAAATTAAGACAACTCTGCGATACCACTACACATCTGTCAGATTGGCTAGAATGACAGGGAAAGATAATGGGGAATGTTGGAGGGGATGTGGGAAAACAGGGACACTGATACATTGTTGGTGGAATTGTGAACACATCTAGCCATTCTGGAGAGCAATTTGGAACTATGCTCAAAAAGTTATCAAACTGTGCATACCCTTTGATCCAGCAGTGTTTCTACTGGGCTTATACCCCAAAGAGATACTAAAGAAAGGAAAGGGACCTGTATATGCCAAAATGTTTGTGGCAGCCTTGTTTGTAGTGGCTAGAAGCTGGAAAATGAAAGGATGTCCATCAATTGGAGAATGGTTGAGTAAATTGTGGTATATGAATGTTATGGAATATTATTGTTCTGTAAGGAATGACCAGCAGGATGAATACAGAGAGGACTGGCGAGACTTACATGAACTGATGCTGAGTGAAATGAGCAGAACCAGGAGATCATTATATACCTCAACAATGATAGTGTTTGAGGATGTATTCTGATGGAAGTGGACCTTTTCGATAAAGAGAGCTTTAATTGATCAAAGATGGACAGAAGCAGCTACAACCAGAGAAAGAACACTGGGAAATGAATATAAACTGCTTGAATTTTTGTTTTTCTTCCCGGGTTATTTATACCTTCTGAATTCAATTCTCCCTGTGCAACAAGAAAACTGTTCGGTTCTGCACACATATATTGTATCTAGGATATACTGCAACCCATTCAACATGTAAAGGACTCTTGCCATCTGGGGGAAGGGGTGGAGGGAGGGAAGGGAAAAATCGGAACAGAAGTGAATGCAAGGGATAATGCTGTAAAAAATTACCCCGGCATGCTTTCTATCAATAAAAAGTTATTAAAAAATAAAAAAAAATGACAATTTGGTTTTCTTCTTTCTTTTTTAAATCAAAGTAACCAAAGATTTATCTATTTTATTATGTTCTTTCATAAAACCAGCTTATTATTTATTAGTTCAATAGTTTTTTTACTTTCAACTTTATTCATCTTTCTTTTGATTTTTAGAATTTCTAATTTGGTGTTTAATTGGGGATTTTTAACTTATTCTTTTTCGAATTTTTTTAAGTTGCATGCCCTATTCATTGATCTGCTTTTTTGTTATTTTATTTAGAAATATAAAATTTCCAGTAAATACTACTGTGACTATATCTCATATATTTTGGTTTGTTATCTTATTATTGTGCATTTATTTGATGAATTTGTTAAATGTTTCCATAATTTATTGTTTGAGCCACTCATTTTTAGGATTAGATTATTTAGTTTTCAATTAATTTTTAATCCATATTTTCCTGGCCCTTTATTACATAATTTTTTATCACATCATGATCTGATAAGAATGTATTTGATATTCCTGCCTTTCAGCATTTGATTATGATGTTTTTATACCTCACCATATGCTCAGTTTTTAATGTAGGTACATTTACTGCTGAGAAAAAGGTATATTCATTTCTGTCCCCATTCAATTTTTTTTCCAGTGGTATCCCATATCTAACTTTTTAAAAAAATTTATCCACCTCCCTAACTTTTTTTTTTTTGTTTATCTTGTGGTTAGGTTTATCTAGTTCTAAAATAATAATAATTTTTAAAAAGGATTTATCTAGTGCTGAAAGGGAAAGTATAGTTTTGCTGTGTATTTCTTCTTGTAACTCATTGAACTTCTCTAAGAATTTGGATGATATGCTGGCTTGGTGCATATATGTTTAGTATTAATATTGCTTTATTGTCTATAGTACTTTTTAGCAGGATGAAGTTTCTTTCCTTATCTTTTTTAATTAATCCTATTTTTGTTTTTGCTTTATCAGAGATCAGTATTGATAATCTTACTTTTTTTTTTCACTTCAGCTGAAGCTGAAAAATATATTTTCCAGTCTTTAAGCTTTACTCATATGTTTGCTTTAGCTGTGTTTTTTGTAAACAGCATATTGTAGAATTTGATTCATTCTGTCATCTGCTTCTATGTTATGAGAGAATTCCAGTTATAATAACTAAATGTACATTCCCCTTCAATCTATTTCCTCCCAATTTATACTTTTTTCTTTCTCTCCTTTCACCTTGTCTCTCCTCACCAGTGCTTTGCTTCTGACTAGAAGTTCTCTCAATCTGTCCTCTCTTCTACCAACTCCTCTCTTTCTTTTCTTCTTTCTCTCCTACTTCCCTATAGGATAACATAAATTTCTTTACCTAACTGAGTGTGTATGTTAGTTTGTCTTTGAGCCAAATCCAATGATAGTAAGATTCAAACACTTATCAATCTTCTTCTTTCCCTCTACTGTAATAGGTTTGCCATACCTCTTCATCTAACATAATTTACACAATTCTGCCTCCCCCTTTCTTCTCCCAGGACAATCCCTTTTTAACCTCTTAATTTTTTGAAAACTCATCACATCAAAGTCAATTTATACTCAAGATACAATAAAGCAAAACAAAACAAATGTGAAATATTCCATTGAAAGAACAACTGACCTGGAAAATAGTATATTTTTGAAAATCAAATTTTCCATTCAACTCTGCTCTTTTCATCATGAATGCTTAAAAATCCTCTGTTTCATATCACCGTTTCCTCTAAAGGATTATTCTCAGTTTTGTTGGATGGGTGATTCTTGGTTGCAATTCTAACTCCATTGCTCTCCAGAATATTATATTCCAAGCTCTCCTGTCCTTTATGTAGAAGCTGCTAAATCTTATGTTATCCTAACTGTAGGTCCATTATATTTGAATTGTTTCTTTCTGTATGCTTACAATATTTTCTCCTTGACTGGGAGTTCTGGAATTTGGCTATAATGTTCCTAAAAGTTTTTATTTTGGGATCTCTTTCAGAAGGTGATCAGTGTATTCTTTTGATTTCTATTTTACCTCTGGTTCTAGAATATCAGAACAGTTTTCCTTGATCATTTTTTGAACGATGATACCCAGGATCTTTTTTTTTATCGTATCTTTCAGTTCAATAATTTTTTTTATTAAAGCTTTTTATTTACAAACATATGCATGGGTAATTTTTCAACACTGACTCTTGCAAAACCTTCTGTTCCAAATTTTCCTCTCCTCCCTTAGATGACAAGTAGTCCAATACATGTCAAATATGTTAATATATATATTAAATTCAATATATGTATACATAGTTATACAGTTATCTTGCTGCACAAGAAAAATCGGATCTAGAAAGAAAAAAATCTGAGAAGGAAAACAAAATGCAAGCAAACAACAACACAAAGAGTGACAATGCTATGTTGTGGTCCACACTCAGTTCCCATAGTCCTCTCTATGTCTAGATGGCTCTCTTCATCACGAGATCATTGGAACTGGTTCAATTCATCTCATTGTTGAAAAGAGCCACATCCAACAGAACTGATCATCATATAGTTTTCTTATTGCCATGTATAATGATCTCCTGGTTCTGCTCATTTCACTCAGCATCAGTTCATGTAAGTCTCTCCAGACTTTCTGAAATCATCCTGCTGGTTGTTTCTCACAGAACAATAAAATTACATAACATTCATATGCCATAATTTATTCAACCATTCTCCAATTGATGGGCATTCATTCACTTTCCAGTTTCTTGCCACTATAAAAAAGGGCTGCTACAAATATTTTTGCATATATGGATCCCTTTCCCTCCTTTAAGATCTCTTTGGGATATAAGCCCAGTAGAAACATTGCTGGGTCAAAAGGTATGCACAGTTTGATAACTTTTTGAGCATAGTTCCAAATTGCTCTCCAGAATGATTGGATTTGTTCAGTTCTACTAATAATGTATCAGTGTCCCAGTTTTCCCACATCTCCTCCAACATTCATCATTATCTTTTCCTTGACCAATAATTTTTAAATTATCTCTCCTGGATCTATTTTTCAGATCAGTTCTTTTCCCAATGAGATATTTCACATTTTTTTCTATTTTTTTTCATTGTTTTGTTTTGTTTTATTTTATCTTGATTTCTCATAAAGTCATTTGCTTCCATTTGCTCAGTTCTATTTTTTAAGGAATTATTTTCCTCAGTGAGCTTTTGTACCTCCTTTCCCAATTGACCAACTTTGCTTTTTATGGCATTCTCCTCATTAGCTTTTTGTAGTTCCTTTTGTACCTCTCTCAATTCTTTCCTTAATTCCTATCCTAATTCTGCTGAGCTTCTAAGTTGCCTTTGGCTGGAAAATGTTCTACTCCATCTTTTGGAGTTTTCTGATGCTCTAAAATTTGTTTAGAGTCATTATTTAAAGGAATTTTGAGCAGTTTGAGGGAGAGTTTGGGCAAGTTCCTGCCTTTACTTTGCCATCTTGGTTCTGCTCCCATTTGATTGATTCTTGATGCCTCATACAGTCATCAACTTCCACTTGCCCAATTCTAATTTTAGCAATTATTTTCTCCAGTTACCTTTTGTACCTCCTTTTCCATTTCATCAATTCTACTTTTAAAGTAGTGGTTTTCTTCAGTGGATTTTTTTTCCAATTTGGCCAATTCTATTTTTTAAAGAATTGTTTTCTTCAATCAACTTTTGTACCTCCTTTTTCAAACTGTTGATCTTTTTTTTTTTTTTTAACAATTCTCTTGCATAATTTTCATTTCTTTCCTCAACTTTTCTTCTACTTCTCTTAATTGATTTTTAAAATCCTTTTTGAGTTCTTTCAAGAAAACTTTTCGGATTTGGGACCAATTCTCTTTTGAGGTTTTGCATGTAAGCATTTTCATATTATTGTCCTCTTTTGAGTCTGTGTTTTGATCCTTCCTTTCACCATAATAGCTCTCTATGGTCAGGACTCTTTTTTTGCTTTTAGCTCATTTTTAAAAGTTGAGTTCTGTTTTTAGATTACAGTCAGCTTTTTCCAAAACTTCTTGCACTAAGGACCAGGGGATCTGATCACTGGCTTTCTGCCTTGGGGTTTCTAAAGCTGACAGCTTGCCCATTACATTAGGGTGTAATGGCCTGGCCTAGTTGCAAACCTAGGCCAGTTCTAGAACAGCAGTTCTAGGGGTTTGGGGCTGGAGGTTTTCCTTTTGCCCTGGGGCTGGGAGGTCTCACAGGTGCTTTGCTGTGCTATTGACCTTCAGGACCTCTTTGCTGATCTGTACTGTGGCTAGGAGCCTCCTGAACACTGCCTATGCTGGGCTCTGCTTCCTAGTAAAACATACCTTTTCTGAAATCCTTCGAAGGTATCTTGGGCTGGAAAATTATGTCACCCCTTCTTTTTGTTGATTCTGTCATTCCAGAATTCTTTCAGAGATTTGATTTAACCTGAGGGAAACTGGGGAGTTCTCAGGCAACTTCCTGACTTCTCTCCACCATCTTGTTCCACCCATGACATATATTTTTTGAAAGAGCCCCATTAGCATTGAACAGCAGACTATGGTTATTGTTTAGGGTTATAGTCCATGGCCAGCATTAGGGGACCAATCTGCAGCTGGGGCAACAGTTTATTTTGTTATCAGTTTGTTGCCTGTCAGTCAATCAAATATTTATTAAGTGTGCTGTACACTGAACTAAGTCCTGGAGATAGAAAGGCAAAAAGCAATCCCCACTCTCAAGGAGCTTACAGTTTAATAGAAGAAACTATCTGAAAATAACTATTTGCAAGAAGCTATTGATAAGACAAATAGGGAGGAATCAACAGAAGGAAGATACTAGGTAGGACAAGGGATCAGTGACCAATGTTAGGAGTAAAGTGCAAGGCTAAGATTAGTCCATGTTTGAAGCTAGAGATCAGTCTCTGGTCACAGAGAGGGGCTACACCTAGATCAAGGAATCAATCCATAGCTAGTGTTGGGGGCAATCATTTATTAAAGCTAAGCTAACTGTTTTGCATGGGAATTGAACATATCACATTGGTCTCAGTGACATTATGTTCTGTTTAACTGAGGTAAGCCAACAAAGGTAAAGAGCATGACACTATCTTAATATCAAGGACAGATGATCATTTCATCCAAAATTCCAGTGGAGAGAGAGAAAGGCAGATAATTTTCCTCATAAATTGTATAATCATTGAGTTTTGGAAAGAAAGGACCTGCAAGTACTCTTACTTGAATCCCCTCTATAACATCCCTGAAAAGTGCTCATTCCCTCTCCCTTTGAATACTTCCAGGAAATAAGGGTGTCATCAGACTTTTATAAGTCTGGAGGTGAGACTGAGGTTGACAACTTTGTGAAGTTCTTAAATACTTAAATCTAATTTATGTAGAAATCAAGACATGATGTCATTAGTCTTCTTAAAGAATGATGAACAACAAACAAGCAAACACAATCTACTACTGGAGCCCATTCCACTTGGGGATAATTCAAGTTCTTTGGAAAATCTTCAAGCTAAATTCTGCTTCTAAACCATTCCCATCCTGTACTTCTAGTTTTCTCCTTAAGAGTCAGATAGAATATATCAAACCCTTCTTCTATAGGACAGCCTTTCAAATCCTTGAAGACAGATGTCGTTGATCTCCCTCACTTCCAACCAAGTTTTCTAAAGTATTGAACCTACCAAACATTTAAGTCAAGATTGAGTTAAAACTTCAATTTCTATCCTTTTGTGATAACTATTAATTTCTTTCCTTGGAGGTACTTCTGTACCTCCTTTAAATGGAGGTAGGATGGGGGCCAGGGAAAGTAAATAGAATAGTGAAAATGTTGAATTTAAAGTTAGAAGCCTGAATTTAAAGACAGGCTCTGTCTCTTACTACTCATGTGCCTTTGAACAAAACATTCCACTGAGTTGTACCTCAGTTTCCACATCTATGAGATCCCTTCTATCCAGGAGTGGCTGATGAATATTTAACAATCAGATCTTTTGGAAAAAATATAGATGTGATACAGTTTTAAGTTTACTCTGCATCATTAGTATTTTCTATATCACTTTCACAAATCTAGACAATCACCAAAAATAATAATTCAAGCCCTGGTTTGTAGCTTTTTTCTGATATCTGTTCATAATGAAAATTTCACAATAGAATCTGGTGAGTTAGTTCAAGCAGGCTCCAGGTTATCCCTGCTTTCAACTCTAAATCTTTTTAGTAGCATCTTGATTTGGCCAGGATTGATCACATGATATGGAGATGAATTTGAAGCCAGGAGGACAAGGGTAGAAGCAAGCAAATAGAGGCCCTTTTTCATCCCTTTGCCCTTTTAGTAGGGACAGTATGCTAAGCCTTGGCAGAAAAAAAAAGCAATGGTAATAATAATAGAGGATCTGGATATGAATATTGCCTTTCTTGCAGAATAATTTAGGGTAATCAATCTACAAGCATTTATTCAATTCCTTTTCTGATCCAGGCACCAAGTTAGGTGCTGGGATTATGAAAACAAAGATGAAACAATTTTGGCTCTCAAGACATTCATGTTCTGTCACTATCACTTAACCTTTCTAGGCCTTTTTCTTCATCTGTAAAATGAAAGGTTACTAGATAGTTCCCACTCTACAACTATGAACTTCTGAAACTGTCTCTCTCCTGTGCTAAAACCTGGTCAGGAAGAGAATAGAGATGTAGCCACAAAACCTTCTTGGGGTAAAGGGTACATGGCTCAAATAGCAATGAGACCAGATAAATGAGGGTGTTGAATTAAGCCACAGTGCTTGGAGCAATCAAATCAAAGAGTCTAGAAAGAGGTTAGGAAATAAATTTTGTAGAAATTGTCCAAACTCAGGAAATTCAGCCAGGAGCCACAGTGAACCTAGTATGAGAGACAGCATCTGTGTTTGATGGTTTGCCTCATGCAATGTTTTCACCTGAGACAGTGTGTTCTAAAGCAGTAACATTCTAGTCATATACCCTACTTGTTTTTATGGGATCCCTGGAATCCCCAGTAAGATGAAAGGAGAAGCAGAATAAATAACAGATAATATCTTTAGAGTCAGAAGAAGCATAGGGGTGAGGGAAGGAGAGGTTCCCTGAAAGAGACATAACTAGGATAAGACCAATAGAGCTTTGAGTCAGAATGGGGACATGAAGGAGGGGCCCTTCTTTCTCATGCTAATTCTTCACTCAGGGGAATGGAGGAAGATTCCAGGTTCTTGCCAAGTTGCACTTGGGATAAGATTGGTAATAAGAACCACTGGAGGGAAGCTGATCCTATAGACCAGATATGGCTTAGAGCAAGCAATAGCCAAATTCTAGGGCAAACTGAAGACCAGTTGCACACTGGAAAGTAGTTCCCTCAATACCTTCTTCTGTGACTGAAGGGGCTCCTGCTTTACAGGAGCAAGTGCTGGGCAGCTAGCAAGGGACTTTCTTCCCCACAATTTCTGTTGAATGAGAAGGATAACACAATTGTTTGTTTGCAGGACTGCTAGGAGCCACAGTCTGGAGTCAGGAAGACTCATCTTTGAGAATCAAAATCTGGCCTCAGATATCTACTAGCTATATGACCCTGGGAAAGTCATTTAACCCTGTTTGCCTCAGTTTCCTCATCTGTAAAATGAATTGTAAAAGGAAATGGCAAACCACTCCAGTATCCTTGCCAAGAAAACTCCAAATGGGCTCACCAAGAATTGGACATGACTGAAACAACTGAACAATGTTGTTACAGGGTTAACATTAGTCTGGGAAGTGATTGCCCAGACTACAATCCCAGATCTCTTTAACTTAATTGAACTGAGACATTAGAATGACTAGTTATATCTCTGGTCACTGATTTCTATTGGCATATACTGCTAGCACCTGTTTGCAGAGCAGTCCAACACAGAGAATCTCTCCCCTTTAACATGTACTGATGTTGACCACTAGTTGGCTATTCACATCTGATGAAAAAACCTGGATGAAGAAGGGGTACTCCACCCCAATATCATCCCACCCTCCAATCCTAAATGTTCTGCCCCTGTTCTGGGTAGGAGCACCTGTAGATCTCTTTTCCCATCTGCCTCTTGTACACACTTTGGGAGGCGGTGCAATCCAAACCTCCCATTGTTGTTGTTAAGTCATTTTTCAGTTGTGTCCAGGTCTCTGGGACCCCATTTGGGGTTTTCTTGGCACTGATACTGGAGTGGCTAGCCATTTTTTTCTCCAGCTCATTTTACAGATAAGCAAACCAAGGAAAACAAGGTTAAGTGACACATAGCTAGTTATTGTTTGAGGCCAGGTTTTAATTCAGGAAGATGAATCTACCTGACTGCCGCACTTTATTTACTGCACATCCAGCTGTTCAGACTCCCCTAGACCCAAGAGAACATATGACCCCTTTCTTAGAAGACATTGGGGGCCCAGCAGAAATATCTCTGGACTGGGTTTGGAAGATGTAGATTCCATCTTTGCCTGGGATTCTTGCTTT
This sequence comes from Antechinus flavipes, assembly GCF_016432865.1. Lineage (NCBI taxonomy): Eukaryota > Metazoa > Chordata > Mammalia > Dasyuromorphia > Dasyuridae > Antechinus > Antechinus flavipes. The sequence continues at coordinate 310,625,663 of NC_067398.1, read as the reverse complement.
TCTTCATCTGCAAAATGAAAGGGGTTTGTACAATCTTCCAGTTCCTTCCTCATTCTTAAGATTCTAGGATTCCATCATAGTTGGATTTTCTATTTGTCACAATTGCATGTCTATTTGATCCCTACCACTGTGTGTGCTTGATCCCCATCATTCACTTTGACAATTTTACAAATGCCACCAGTCAACCCTTGTCAAGTCTGTGCCATTTTAGGGGGAAAAAAAGCCAACAACTAAAAATAGTTTTATTTCCCATTTTTCAATAAAATGAAGAGCCTTTTTTCAAAAACAAACCTCATCTTAATTTTATTTTCAAAGTGGGTTAGATGGAGATTAAAGTTGAGGGGATCTTATGAATCAGTTCATACACCCCTGGACACAGGCTGCCTGCCTAAATGAAACCAGAAGGGCAATTGATTCTGTGCTGACTCCCTTTTGCTCCTCCCACCCAAAGACAATGACCCCAAAGGGCTTCATCACAACTCCAGGCCCAGCCCTTTTCTTTCTCCCCCTCCATATTATCTATGTAATGCAAAGCATGGGGTGAGTGAATAAACCCCCCCAATCCCCTTCTGTTCTGTTCTTTGCAGTGTCAGTGACAGTTCTATAAGGATTAGATAGAGGCAATCTTTGTAATCTACTTGTTAAGATCAAAATCTTTTCCCTTCATCCTGGGGCTCTGAGAGTACTGATTAAATGGAGGGAGGGTGGCCAGAGATGCCCAGAACTGTGGCTTTTGAGGTTCTTAGCCCCACTCCACTCCACCCTATTTAAAAATACATTTTTAGAACTCACTCGGTCATTTCTCTGGGTCTAGGTTATCTGTTAGAATATTCCAAGCTTTCCCAATAAGGCCCCAAAACTTTGAGAAAAGCACGCTAAATTGCTAGCCAGAAACTCTTGCCTTATAAGGTGGACTTGGTACTTGAAAGGAGCTAATGAAGTGGAGAGAAGCTCCCTTTGTGTCCAAGACATTCTTGGGGGGAGGATTCACTTTTCCAGAGTACTTTTTGACAAGAACCTACTTATCTCCAGATTTGGGGATTTTTAAGCCCCTGACATTTAGAACTAATCAACAAGCTGATTTGTTTTGCATGTGGTCAGATCACTAATTAAGTTGCCTGGCGGAAGATAGAACAGGCTGGTAAAAGCCTGGAGCTAACCATGCAGAAAATTTGCCTCTCATTGGCAACAGAAAATGCCTGAGAATCAGCAAACTCCCTTCCTCTGTCATGGTAGTAGACTGGCTCTCTGGCACTGCCTGGGAAGGAGGATCCAACAGAAAAGAATGAGGGGGACCCAAGGTTTGCTAGGCTCATGGGAGAAGGCATTTAGCAAATGTTTGGTCTTTATCTTGCACATTTAGCCATTTGGCAGAGATGCAATTTCAGGCCGGCTCCTACCCATTTTGGAAAGCTTTTCTCCAAGAATAAGAAGGAATGTATCTGGAAAAACTGAAAATCTTTCTTCAGTCAATAGAGTATATCATTAAACACTTCAAGGTCAAACACTATGACCTCCCTAACCCATATTAGTTATCCCCTCAACATATCCCCAACAACTGCTTTTGCTTGAACACTTCCAGTGCAGAGTGCTCACTACTTTACAAAGCCCACTGCCTAAAACTAGAAGATTTCTATGTGTTAGAATATTTATTCTTCTATAGAGCCCATACCTGTCTGCACATAACTTTTCCCCATGGTACCCACAGTGTTTCTTCTAGCATCTTTGAGTCCATTCTTTCTTTCATGAAAGCCTTTCAAATATTTGTAGATAGTAATTATGCATTTGCTTGCTTGTGAATGTGTTTTCATCTTTCTAGTAGAATGAAAGTTCTAGGGATTGTTTCATTTTTCTCTTTGTATTCATCCCCAGAGCTCAGCACAGTACCTTGCCTACAGTAGTCATTTGCTATTTATACATAAAATTGAGTCACACAATAATTCTATGAGATAGATAGTATTATTATCTACATTTTACAGATGAGGAAACTGAAACTCAAAGGAATTAAATAATTTGCTGATAGTCACACAACTAATAAGAAAGAGTTGAGTTCAGATCTCCTAGATGGCAATCTAGCATTCTATTCATTATATTATAGAGCAAAGGAAGCTTGCCTGAGACACGCACAACTTTGCATCAGATGGGCCAAAATTGATTTCAAAAGGGCCATGTGGAAAAGGCTCTATCTGTGTAATGTAGTAAAAGACAAATGATGAGGACAACAGAAGAAACCAAAGAGCAAAGCATCAAGTGATAGGACAAGAGATTTAAGGCCGGGGGCACCGTAGGGATCCAGTCTTCTTATTTTACAGAAGAGAAAATGAATGTCTGGAGAAGTGGTAACTGAACTACGAACTTTTAGTAAGACAACAATGTCAGGGTCAAGGCAATTGAGAATACGGTTTAGAGCTATGTCAGGTTATGGCACTTAGTTGAAAGTGTCTCTGGGCTTAAGAACTGGAGCCTGATAAAGAACGAGATTATAAATAAATTAGAGGAACACAGGATAGTTTATCTCTCAGACTTGTGGAGGAGAAAGAAATTTGTGACCAAAGATGAACTAGAGACCATTACTGATCACAAAATAGAAAATTTTGATTACATCAAATTAAAAAGCCTTTGTACAAACAAAACTAATGCAAACAAGATTAGAAGGGAAGCAACAAACTGGGAAAACATCTTCACAGTTAAAGGTTCTGATAAAGGCCTCATTTCCAAAATATATAGAGAACTGACTCAAATTTATAAGAAATCAAGCCATTCTCCAATTGATAAATGGTCAAAGGATATGAACAGACAATTTTCAGAGGATGAAATTGAAACTATTACCACTCATATGAAAGAGTGTTCCAAATCATTATTGATCAGAGAAATGCAAATTAAGACAACTCTGAGATACCACTACACACCTGTCAGATTAGCTAAGATGACAGGAAAAAATAATGATGAATGTTGGAGGGGATACGGGAAAACGGGGACACTGATGCATTGTTGGTGGAGTTGTGAACGAATCCAGCCATTCTGGAGAGCAATCTGGAATTATGCTCAAAAAATTATCAAATTGTGCATATCCTTTGACCCAGCAGTGTTTCTATTGGGCTTATATCCCAAAGAAATACTAAAGAAGGGAAAGGAACCTGTACGTGCCAAAATGTTTGTAGCAGCCCTATTTGTAGTGGCTAGAAACTGGAAAATGAATGGATGCCCATCAATTGGAGAATGGCTGGGTAAATTGTGGTATATGAATGTTATGGAATATTATTGTTCTGTAAGAAATGACCAGCAGGATGAATACAGAGAGGACTGGCGAGACTTACATGAACTGATGCTAAGTGAAATGAGCAGAACTAGGAGATCATTATACACTTCAACAACGATATTGTATGAGGACATATTTTGATGGAAGTAGATTTCTTTGACAAAGAGACCTGAGTTTCAATTGATAAATGACGGACAGAAGCAGCTACACCCAAAGAAAGAACACTGGGAAACGAATGTGAACTATCTGCATTTTTGTTTTTCTTCCCGGGTTATTTATACCTTCTGAATCCAATTCTCCCTGTGCAACAAGAGAACTGTTCGGTTCTGCAAACATATATTGTATCTAGGATATACTGCAACATATCCAACATATATAGGACTGCTTGCCATCTAGGGGAGGGGGTGGAAAATTGGAACAGAAGCGAGTGCAAGGGATAATGTTGTAAAAAAATTACCCTGGCATGGATTGTGTCAATATAAAGTAATTATTAAATAAAAATTAAAAAAAAAAAAAAAGAACTGGAGCCTGAAGAATTAGTTCCGTGGAGCTCTGCTGCAGGCAGTCATAATTATCAGGAGCCAACTGAGGGTGTTCTGGGGTGCCAACATCTGGTGGAATTTATTTCTTTCTCCCATGGTTGTTGACTATGTTACCTTTTCATACTCCATCATCAGCACTGTCCTGGGGCAGAACTGCTCATTCATCATCTGGGGGACCCTTTTCCAAGGCTTTGCTTGCTCCTACCTCACATATCCTCCCCTTCCTTTGGAGGAAGCGCCACACCTCCTTTGATATGATAATTCTGGGAGTCAGAATGGCTGTATTGACATAATTTTGCCCCTTTCCCTTGCTGCTCAGCTGAATTTTCCCTGGGCTCAAGGATCCCTAGTTACTGCTCTGGATTCAGATAGTAACTGCTCTCCTTTTCCTTCTTTCATACAAAGGAAACTATTAGGGACTGTGGTGGATTGTCATCCAGATTATTTGGAAGTTTCTTCTCCAACCTTCTTCCTAGGTCATGTTTGAAGTTTGATTGTGTGTGTGTGTGTGTGTGTGTGTGTGTGTGAATTTTGCACTCATTAGCACGTATGGGGTATTTATGGGGGAATGCTTTGATTGTCTTCCAGTCCCATTCCCCTCATTGAATGGTGCTTTGAATTTTTTTCCCCCAATTGGTCCAAGTGAGACTCACAGTTGCTAGGCTAAATAACTATGTATTGAGCTTCTAAAACATGGGATAGGTTGATATGGTTAGGGAGCTACACTCCCTATGTGAACTACATCTCTTAAAGGCTGTTTCTTCCCTGATTGGTGTTCTGTTATTGATAGGAGATTCTGACTAATAGTTCCTGTGGTTATTCCATTGCAGTGAAGAGTGAATGAAATCAGATGACCTATCACGCAAAAGAAGCTTGCCACTTTCGTGCTATCTGGGGGCTCTGCTCTTTATACTTTTGCTTGGCTATAACTTTGTTCCGCATTTATGTCTCTTATCATTCTCATTATCACTTTTCTTGCTGCCCCACCAGGCTCAGGGCTCCATGATCTGTGTAGAAAGAGATGGACAGAATAAGGGAGGGCTGTAAGAAACTAACAATCCACAAGTTATCCTTTTAAAATTTTTTATCTCATTTTAACTGGACTAGTTATTTCATTGACTTTAGGCAACACCTAGTGAAGAATGCTTTTTATCAATGTGGGTCTATATTTCAGCAATTTGAGAGGTTAAATGACTTGCCCAGGATCACTCAGCCATTATGTGTTATAGGTAGGACTTTTTCAGTTATTCCTGATGTGGAGGACAGCTCTCTATCTACTCTGCAATATTATCTCTCTTATGCTCTCATAATCAATTTTTAAAAACATTTTGAAAAAAAGTTAATTGGTCATAGGCTGCTGATGGTCATTAATGAATGAAATTGTATTGGGTTCTGTCACCCAGAAGCCAATTTCAATGTGTGTTAACAATGTATTAATATATCTCTAAAGAGAATTTCTTTAAATTAACTAACATTTAGCTTATGGAAGCTTGGAAGAATGATGAGTTATGAATTTTTGCATTCCAGGGACAGATTGATGGGACATAAGGAAAAAAATTTTCTAAAATCTGAGCTTTTCCAAAATATGGTAAGTTAAATAATTTTATGATAGGAATTGTTCAAATAGAAGCTGGATGACCAATTGTGTGTTTGTGTGTTTGTGTGTGTGTGTGTGATTTGAAGACTTTTCCAATTCTGAGCTACTAAGATTCTCTGATTCTGATAATCTACTAACTCTTTCTTTGGGCGGCATTAATCCTTGTTGGCTTTTGTCTATAATAGGGACTGAATGTGGGTATGTTCTGAGACACATTAAGCAAGTCACCAGGGATAATCAGTGCATGCCATTAGTAACTGTCATTAGTAACTTATTTTTCACTAATTGGTAGCCTGCTCAGTCACTGGACTTGTAATATACACATTGCTCTTGGTCTTGCTGAGTTGGGGGTAAGGAATGGTCCCCGGAATAGGCAGCGGCAGGGTGCTTTTTCTTAAGGGTGCTCCCTTCATAAGTATAATCAGCTTTGAATTTCCCCTTTGCTTCCTGGCAGCAGGAATCATTTGCTTAGGCACAGGGAGGAGGGAGAGGGCTGTCAGGAAAGCAGACAATCTTGCAATGCCCTCGTGGAGAAGCTCTGCATGAGAGTTTCTGGTCTTAATTCTTTAATTAGAAGCTTATTGGAGGCAGGGGAATGAATCCATGAGCCAGAGCTATTTTGAACTTTTCATTCCATTATTAAAAAGGGGGATGGGAGCAAATGTGGCTCAGGAGATAGTATAATGACTGTAGTCAGTGAAGAGATGAATGTGAGGGGGGAGCGCTTCTAGAATTAGGGAAAAGGGCCACAGGGCATCTTCATGTGAGCTGTAGCTTATGTTTTGTAAATGTGTGACTGATGAAACTATTAAAGCTTTTTTCCAATCTCATAAAGGAGAAAAAAATGTGAGATGAGTAAATCCTGCTCTAATTAATTATGTGGTTACTCCCTGTGTGACCTTGGCCAATCTCCTTGGGTCTCAGTTTCCTCACCTGCAAAATGATAGGATTAGACTAGATGACTTCAGCTCTGTGAACCTGTCATCTGATGATTTTATGATGCTCTCGTTTTATGTCTGAGGTCCTCTATTGAAGTCCTGGGATCATGTTTTATTGTGATATAGCAATGAGCATGGTTTCTCAAAGGCCATGTATGTCTTTATGTTCATCTTTCATCTGAGACTCAACTCAAATAACATCTTTTACCTAACGCCTTTCCTGACCCTATAGCCCCAACAAATATTCATACTTTTCTTTCTTAATAATAACTCATATGATGCTTTGAGGTTTGGAAAGTACTTTACAACTAATATTTCATTGTATCCTTATAACAACCCTAGAAGGTAGGTGTTATTATCTCCACTTTATAAATGAGGAAACTGAGGTAGCTAGAGGGATTTGTACAGGGTTACATACCTAATAAATTTCTGTGGTAAGATTTGAACTCAGCTTTCCTAGCTATAGGTTCAGTGCTCTATGTAGTTACATTTTGAATGTATTTTGTATTTTCTTACTACAATATGTGAACGTAGGTTCTCCCACTAGAATGCAAGAATTCAGGTTCTGGAATTATTTTAATTTTTGTTTTTTTATTCTTAGTATCTAGCACAGTGTCTGAAATATTGTTGTTGTTCAGTTACTTCTGTTATGTCCAATTCTCTGAGACCTCGTTTGGAATTTTTTTGGCAAAGACATTGGAATGGTTTGACATTTCCTTTTCCAGCTTGTTGTACAGTTGAAGAACTAAGATAAACAGGGTTAAATGACTTGCTCACACAGCTAGTGTTTGAGGCCAGATTTGCACTCCAGGCTTGGCACCCCACTGTGTCGCCTAGCTGCCCTGCTTGAAATATAGTAGGGGTTTGATCAGCTCTTGTTGAATTAAATTGAATGATTCCTGGAAACTACAAGCTCTAGAAAGTTCTATCAAATTGAAAAAGGTTCAAATACAGACCTGACAACACACTGTGCATTGATCATCTGAGGACAAGTCAGGTTAAGTAGAGAAGGCCTTTTAAGAATGCTGGACACTGGGTAATTGATTTGTTTTAGTTCTTTTTTTTTTAACCATAACATTTTTTGAAGATAATCCACCAAGGAAAAGATGGTTGTGATCCGGTCCGTATTCAGCTATCAAACCAATCTTACTCAATTTAGCTTAAGTCTGACCTGACCACTTTACTTCTCTATTCAAGAAATGCCAGTAATTCCCAATCACCTCAAGGATCAAATATAAAACCCTCCGTTTGGCATTCAAAGCCCTGTGTAGCATGGCCCCCTCCTTTTATTTCAGTCCTATGCCTTCCTATATACTTTATGATCTAGTGGCTTTGGCCCCTTGCTGTTCCTCCAAGAATCCATTCATTCTCTGCCTTTTCACCAGTGGTCCCCTATGTTATAGGATTTTCTTTCTCCTCATCTCCATCCTTGACTTCTCTGGCTTTCTTCAGGGTCCAGGTAAATTCTTAGCTTCTGCAAGAAACCTTTTTCAGTCCTCCTTAATAGCAGTGCCTTCTCTCTAAGATTAGCTCCAATTTATTCCATAGGTATCTTATTTGTACATAGTCATTTGCATTGTGTCTCCCTTTAGGGGGACACTCTTGAGAGCAAAGACTATTTTCTCCCTTTCTTTGGATCCTTGTTTAGTGCCTGCTACATAATAGGTTGTGGACATGGCTTGACTTGTTTTGCTCAAGGTCAAAAAATAGGAAAATAAGTAGTAGAGTCTTCAAATCAAGGTCTAATGATCAAAGGATGTTGATGGTCATTAATGAATGAATTTGTATTTGATTCTCATACCATATTTGGTTCTACTGCATGAAGCTGTCAAGCCAGAACAGGGGAGGGGAAAGCAATTCATCAAGTTATCACAATTTGATGGAAAGAATATCAAATTCCCATTCTTCTAACTCTGAATTTATTGAGCATGCTTCTGAGCTGCAATTTAGTCTTTTGAATGAACTTGCTCATAAGGAAGGAGTGTCCTGTACAAAAACTAAAAAAAACAAAAAAATAAAAATAAAAACAAATTCCAGTAATCTTACAAGATATATATGTTGGCATTCTCAAATATTGGTGAAATTGGTTAGAATTATTTTAAAAATCTGACAACTCATGGCTGAATAATGAAACTAGGTGGGGAAAGGTTCACTTAGAAAATTAAGACTCAGAACCTGAACCTTTAGTAATGAGATCAGCAGCTGCTGGGGTTTGTAGCTCAGAGGAAGGCACTACCATGATAGGGCTGCCTGCAGCAAGCAAATAAAGCAAGGGGAAACAAGGTTTACACTGCTGGTATTTATGAGACTGACCCTAAGGCTATTACTCATGTTGGTCTTGGAGGATAGATAGAGTGGGAGACAGACAGGATTTGGCTGCAGTGGAACAATGTCCCTGAGAGCTTGTCCATGGGATGGGATCCAAGTGACTTTTTTGTTGTACCTGTAGGTATTTTTCCCTTGTGGTGTGATTATTCCTCTGATAAATGGTCTTGGATATCATTCTTTGATCCTGAACTGTCCAACATCTTGACCTTAGAGAATATCAAAGAGAACTGTTATGATAAATCTGTGCCACAAAATCAGCAAAGATGTCATTCTTTGACAATTCTTTCTGAGATGTTTCCTCTCCTTTGGGACAATCCATATTAAAGATTGCTAATATTGCTGGCCCCAAATAACTGATCCTATCACATCACCTTTGAGTAGCAATCTAGCAATATGATTCACCTCTTTTTTTTGTCTCTCAGGTTCTCCCTTCCCTCTCTTCTTTTTCTTTTCTCTGTCTTGTCTATCTGCCTATATATCTTCCCCTTTCTACTCTCTCAACTCTACTATTTAACATTGAGCCACATTTTTCCCTTCTACTCCTATTGGCTAAAATTTCACCTCTTCCAGGTGAATAAGGGAGGAAAAATATCTCCATTGATCAGTTTCTATCAGGAATAGGTCCAATTTTTCTTTCTTAAGGTAAGCCAATAAAAGGTTTTTCTATATGGTGATATGCTTCATCTATGTGTCGTAATCTCTGCTCATCTGATTTGGAACACCAGGATTCACAGCCCAAACTAGCTTTCTTCTTGCTCTTGGAGAATGATCAAGTATAATCTAGGGAAGAGAAGGTATACTAGTAGTTTACTACTTAATTTTATGCCAGTGGCTTAATACATTTTTATTATCTATAAAATACATCTTAGATAAGTTCTATAAGGATAGGAATCAAGTCTTATATATATTCTTTTCTGATGAAATAAAGACAAAATCTTATGTAATATGTATGTCATGTATATTATATGTAATAATATAATGTCAAATACATATCATGATATATGTTATATTACATATATTTAAAAGATCATGTCTTTTTATGTTCATCAATATATGAGACAAGGCTGGGAACAGACAATCTCCTAATTGGTCTCTTTCACTTTACACTTTATTTATTTATTTTGTTAAGATTAGGTCTTCCTATCTTCTTCTAGGCTGGAAGAACAGGGAAACTTAGGACCTGGTCCCACTCTGATTGGCATAGGAGCTTTCATGGACCCTATTTTCTGATCTCTTTTATTCTTTCCCTCTTAGCCAATCTATTCTTATTCCTGAGGGCTCATCACAATGCCAAACTTAGTAAGGATACTAGATTAATTTAGTTTAGTTTAGAATTCCTAAATGCAACAGTTTTGCTAACCTTGGGCTCCTCAGAAGTAGGAATTTCTAGTGTATCTTACCTCACTGGCTTAAAATGATTTTCGTAAAGTACAGATCCGACCATGTCACTTTTTTGCTCAAATAAACCTCTTATTACCTCTGGGATCAAATATAGACTCCTCTGTTTAGCATTTAAAGCTCTTTGAAATTTGACTTCAACCCATTCTTCTAGCTTTTATATACATTATTCTCCTTCATACATTTTTGGATCAATCAAACTGGTCTTCTCCATGTTCATCACATATGACAGGCCATTTCTCATAAATACATTCCCTCTGATTCTTAGAATTTATATTTTCCTTCAAAATTCAATTCTTATTAAATGTTTTCCTTATCCCTTTACTTGCTAGTTTTTGCCATTGAAAATTACCTCATTATCATTTTTCAAATATTTATGTGTATATCTGTTGCTTTCTCCAATAGAATATTTGCTCCTTGAAGGCAGAGACTTATCACATTTGTCTTTGTATCCTCAGGACCTCGCACAGGGGCTGATACATTTTAGGTACTTAATAAATACTCATTGGTTAATTGTTGATTGATAGGCATCCAGTTAAATATGCTTGTTGAAGGATTGATTGATACATAGCTATATGTAATGATGGTAAGATTTTCTAGGGAAAAAAAAAACCCTGGAATCCCAAAACTAGTTTTATCCAAGATTTACTACTTCTAGATCTATGATATGGGGTACCTCACCTTTCCTAGCTTCAATGTTCCCATGTATCATATGGGAATAATAATTTCTGCACCAATTTCCTAAACAAAACCACTGAGGGGATCAAATTGGATCATATGGGCAGAACATATTGTAATCATAAATTACTGCATAAATGTCAATTATACTGATTGGGTGTGAGCTTGATTTTCCCTTTTGCAAAAGTTCCTATGTAAACTATTTCATTTTATCTTTGGCAATTCTGTGTGGTCTCTATTTTGCAAATGACACAACTATTTCCAGGAAAAGAAAAAATCAAATTCATCTGCTACTCCCTTACCCAAGTTCACAAAATAAGAGAATAGCAGATAAAGTTTTAAGAAAAAAAGGTCTCTTTATTCCCAGGACTCTTTCCATTAGACCAAGCTGCCTTTAGGCTATGAACTTACATAAGTGTTTGCAAATATGGAGTCTCACTCAAATATATCAACTCATTCCATCAATTATGTATGATCAGCAACACTGTTTTACAATGCAATAATACAGGATGAGTCATTCGTTTTCCTTTTACAATTTTAAATAAAGCTTGTCTTTTCCATCAGACACATGATGTGAGTAGAGGAGGAAAAGCAGACTTGTGCAGTATAAAGAAGACTGAATTGGGATTTAGCAGTTCTGGCTTCTTTGCTCACTTGGTCAATAACTAGGTAGGTGACTTGAGTTCGTTTATCACCACTGCTGTGAAGTGAGAAGGTTGGACCAGTTAATTGCTAAAGATCCTAAATTCTAAAGTCCTTCCCTGATCTAATATTCATATTCTGCATTACAAAGTTCCTTCTAGCCCCATCATTCTAGGTTCCAAAATCCTATCTGAACTAAGAATTCTATAGATCTGTCCTAAAGCTCTTTGCAGCCTATTAATCAATGAATCTGTGATCTTATCGATGTTGGTATTCCTTATAATGATACCAATTACAGCTCATTCATGCCTACTCAGCCTAAATCTGCAGTTAAATTATAAACAAACCAACATGGAAATAGCTGCAATCTATTCTTTTTATAGTCTTCATTTTCAAAAATTTTGGTCTCCTCACCCTTTCTTGCCATTTAAAACTGTATTTCAGGAAGTTGCATTGGCCAAATTAGCAACATGGCTGCTGGGCACCTATACCATTGCTTTTGTCTTTGTAACTGGTGATCTCTGTTTAGACTGCTCTCTACCATTGAAATAAATATAATAAATAATAATAGACAATATTTATATAGTGTTTGCTATATGTCAGGTACTGTGCTAAAGATCTTACAATTATATTCTTATTTGAACCTCACAACAATACTGAGAGGAAGCATTATCATTGTCCCCATTTTGTTGATGAGAAAATTGAGGCATATAGAAGTTATGTGACTTTTCTAAAGTCATATCTAACTAATGACTATCCTAGGTTAGATTTGAACTCAGGTCTTCCTGATTCCAAACCCAGCATTCTATCTGTGATATCATCTAATTTTCCCTTTCCCCTTACTACCAGTTGCTCTTTTTACTGAAATTGACAAATTGCTGCTTACTGCAATAACTCAATGCTAATCTATTTAAAGAACTAAATTCTATTTCCCCCTTTCCTCTCCCCCCTCCCCATTCTCCACAGCATTTTGAAACAAATGCCAATGAGTCACTACTCCTCGTTCTTACTCTCAAGATAACATGGGACTGATGCAGCTAACAGAGCCTTCTTCAGTAGAAGACCTTTGGCAGAAAAATTAAGTCCTACAGAGTGGATGATTTTGGAACATGGATTCTGGCAGTTGACACCCTCTGTATGCCAGTTGTGAGAATGACATTTAGGATATAGCCAGGCATGTGAAAACTGAATTCCCACAATCAGATATACAGTCATGGCAAGGGAACAGGAGAAAATCCCTTTTCTGTCCAGGTTTGCAACTTCAGGAGCATCCGCAGCTCTAGAGCAGAAATTCTTGGTGCAAGATCAACCTTTCTCTAGACAGTTCTGACATTTTGGAGTCCTTATCTGGGAATATTTAATTGATGCTTTTTGAACCTCCCCCATGGAGAAGGTACTATATTTGATACACTAAATCATGGAACCTAGGGTCAAAAACCTTTGTAAAAGGTCATTTGGTCAATCCTTCTGTCTCTGCTAGAACTCTAGGTGACTTATTGCTGACAGATGGATATCTTGCTTTTTGGGTGTCTTACAGATTAAGATAGATTGTCTGTGGCTGTATCTCTTGGATGCCAGCAAAACAGACCACATCCTGGTCTAAACAGTCCATGTGTTTTGCAGCTATGCTGACCTGATCAATACAGATTGGCCTTCAGTGGCTCCAGCAGAAATAAAATGTCACAGGAAAATCACATCATCACATGATGATGATGACAATGATGACAAAGTGAAGATGATGACAATTCACATTGATAAAGTGATTTAAGATTTGTAAACCACTTTTAATACATTATCTCATTTAATCAACATAGCAATCCTATCTAGTAGGTGCTTGTTGTTATTCCCATTTTATAGATGAGGTAACTGAGACTCAAAATAGCAAAGTGAATTACCCAGCTGGTAAGAGTCTGAAGCATCATTTGAACCTCACTTTTCTTGGCTCCAAATACAGTGCTCTCTTTAGTTACTAATGTATCATGTTGAAATTCTTAGATATTTAATTGTATCATAGAGAGATTTTTAGGAATTTATCAGGGTCTTGCTGATAAATTGACATCAGATTCAATCCTGTATCATACAAAGGAAGAAATCAAGACTAGACATAGTAAGGAAGCACCAAATGCTACAACAGAGTAGTGGTTGACTATGACTGGAATCTCGGTCTCAAGAATCATTCCAGTGATCATACATTCAATTCAATGACCCTTTATTAAATACTTCCATAGACTGAGGGCTGTGCTAGAGGCTGAGTCAAAAAGAAAAATGAACCTGTGCTTGTTCGCAAAGGGTTTTTATTCTACTTAGGGATTCTACATGCATACAGGTTAAGTAAACTGAGCTATGGCCATAGCTTTTGCCACAATTGCCTCTTCAGGAGTTGGGGAAAAGATGACAAGCCCTGCCCTTGTCCTCTGTGCAGGAGACCCTTCCACATGAGAGAGATAGAGCCTCAATCATCGCCTAGGGAAGCTGGCTAGAATAAGCAAAAGCTTGAGACCCTATTTACTACAATTAAACGAGGAAAAAGTCACATGTGAGAAACGCTAGAAGGAGAAAACTCTTTTTTGGCAAGGTAGAGCTGGCAAATATTTAATAACCAATTCTCTGGAGGGAAAAATGTACATGATACACTTCTAAATTTTATCAGCGTCATTAACATTTTCTTCATTCCTTTCTTAAATCTAGGCAATCAACAACAACAACAGAAATAACAAAAAGCACAACAGAAATAACAAAAAGCACAACAAAAATCAAGCCCTGATTTCTGGCATTTACTTTTGATGAAAATTTAACAATTGGCTCCCATCATCATGAGCATTTATATGTCAGAAATCAGCAAGTGCTAGAACAGCCAGTGTTTGTTAGAGGTAGGTAGGACCTGAGCCATTCTTACTGACATTGAGGCAAGATCAACATCTACTCTACCATGTTGAGTCTCTGTAAAAAGTTTAAACAAAGTAATTTCTAGAGCGAGAGAATAATAACAACTGAGAGGTTCAAGAAATGCTTTCTTTGGTGACCTATGCTTTGAAGTAGGCTAGGGTGTCTGTGAAGTAGAAGTAAAGAGAGAACACTTTCCAGGCATGGAGGACCAACTGTGCAAAAAAAAAATACAGGAGTGACAGATGTTATGAATAGGGACGAGCTAGCCCGCCAGTCTGGTTGAGTCCAAGGAGGCTGTTATTCCCAAACCACATAAGTGACAAAGCTTCTGGGCTGATGCAGGTACACAACGTCTGATTCATTCTCCCTATGTAGTTGGTGAGATTGGCCACATGGTTCAATTCTTACAGGATTAAAAAACATAGTGGCAGTTTGCAGGCTACAGAATCAAAACGTGCTGAATGACATACACATTAGAAATAGAAAATTGGATTAGCAGTGACATTTTGGCCCTGAGGCTTTTTTTAGGCTGTGGAAATAAATTCTAACCTTGATCTATTCTACTCTGAACCTGACGAAGACATCAAGGCTAAAATATTGCCTCTAATCTTGTTTGTTATTTCCAACATGTATTTTATTGGCTCCTTTTCCTCCTCTAGGACAGGACTGTGTTGTATCTCTTGACAGACATTTTCTGCTGTTTCTATTACAACACCATATCTAAAGCTTTACTATGTACTTGTGTGAGCTGACTCCAAGTGCATTGTGGGTGGCAATAGACAAATGTGATTGCTTAATGGAGCAGTTTGCCTCAGTTTTTTGTTATCTTGCCCCGTTCTAGGGCCAGAAGAAGGGCTTTTACATGAATGGAATGACAGTAGTTCAAATTAACAGGTGAATAGTAGCCAGATAGGAGGAGCTTTAAATGGGGGCTCAAACATCTATGTATGGACCAATTCTTCCAGATAATTTAGTGGTTATTCACTTATCATTCTTTGCCTTTACTTCAATTCAACCTGCCTCCCCCAAATACGTGCATATCACTTTAATACTGTTTTTACTGGGAAATAAAGAAACTCCACCTAGCACTGCCTCTTAGTATCCCTTACTTCCTTCAGGACTCAACTGGTGGTGCTAAAAGTGTGTGGAACCAATCTAGAAGATCTGCTGGGCAGTTTATATAACCTTTCTCAGCCTCAGTTTCCTGATCTACAAAATGAGAGAAATAATATCACCAACCTTGCAGAGTTGTTATGAATCAAATGAGATAAAACATATAAAGTACTTTGCAAATTTTAAAGTCCTAGATCTTATTATTTATTAAACAGCTATTATATACTAGACACTATTAGGAGCTAGAAAAACAGAGTCAAAAACAGTTAATGTTCTATTAATTAGAATTTTTATTAAGAGATAACATGCAAATAAATAAGTGCATACTACATAACTATATGATAGGTGGAAAGTAACCTGGGAAGAAGGAGTTATAGCAGCTAGGAGTAAAAATTCTCCTAATACTCACAGTTATTAGAGCCCTCTATTCCACCCTCTAAAAATTGTTTTGTATTTACTTTATAAACATATATACATATATTTTATTTACTCACCTGAGTACATTGTCTCTACACTGAATTCAAATAGAATGTAAGTTTGTGATGGCAAAGTTGTGTTCCCTTTGTCATTGTATCCCCACATTCCTAGCCCAGTGCTTGGCAAAGAGAAAGTGTCTAATAAATGCTTGTTGAATAAATCTCTTCTCAAAAGGACAAATTAGGGCTACAAGAAGACTTCAAAGAGAAGTGAAATGAATGCTACACAGTGTCATCCAACAAGCATTTATTAAGCATCTATTGTGTGCAGAGAGCTCTGTGCCAGGCTAGTGGTGAGATACAAAATGTACATACTCACGAAGAATATACACTGAGGCAGCCTGACATAGTGAATACTTTTGGGGGATTTAAATTCAAGAATTTCTTTCGTTGTTGTTGAGTTGTCTCAGTTGTGTCTGACTATTCCTGACCCCATTTGGGATTTTCTTGGCACAGAAGCTAGAGTGGTTGCCATTTTCTTCTCCAGTTCATTTTACAGATGAGGAAATAGAGGTAAACAGGATTAAGTGACTATTTTTCAGGGTCACACAGCTAGTAAGTGACTGAGGCTGGATTCGAACTCATAAAGATGAGTTTTCCTGATTTTAAGCTAAATGTTCTTTCCACTATGCCACCTGAAATTCAGACACAACTGTGTGAACCTGGACAAATCATCTTTGAGCTTCAGTTTCCTCATCTGTCAAATGAGGAGATTAGACTTAATAGCCTCTTTCTGGTTCCAAATTTTCTAATGCTGTAGTCCCATAATTTATATTACTTGATAAAAACATTTGAAAAACTAAAGGATCTTTAAAATTTGAAAGGGATGGTTATTACAGGCAAGAGGGCTTAGATGTTGCTTCATAAGGGGATGACATTTAATTCTACTGTTTTTCAAGAGAACTGAGTTCTATCTTTAAGGAAAAAAAAAAAAAACCTGAGACCTTTGGGACCTCAAATCCTCTTTGATTTCTAAATTTCTCTACCCTGGTCCATATCTTATTATTCAAAAATAAGTGTCCTATAAGGATCAAGAACATTTGAATAATCTCCTCTATTCTGCAGCCCTTTCAAGGTGTCATAACTACCTCTTCTCATTTTCTTCCCAATTCCTACATCAAATGACCCTTCCATACTTCTGTGCTGTATATAGGTTATGAAGAAACAAAATCATAACAAGAGAGTAAAAAAAAAAAATCTGCATTCTGGCTCTGGTCCCTAAGTTGAACCCCATATGCTGTGTTAGGTATGTAATTGGGAGACACTATTCTAGAATACAGTTTAAAAGGACATTCCATGGATAAGTCTATCTGCTAGAATGTCACATTTGATAATCTTCAGCATCATAGCTCTAAAGCAGAAACATGTCCACAGACATGGACGTACTCTGGGCTAAACATTGTCAGGGCCGTAGGAGACATCACCAGACTGTAAGCTCCATGAGGGCAGAGAACATGTCTTAAATATCTCTTTCAGCATCTAGGTGCAGAATAAAAGTTTACTGATTTTAAAGAATGTAGAGCTCTGATCAATTTAATGATAAACTATAAATCCAGAAGACTGAAGATGAAACATGCCATTCATCTCTTACTACAAAGGTTATTAACTTAAAAGACAGAAAGTCATACACTTTTGGGTATACCCAATGTGGGAATTGTGTTTTGTTGGACTGTATATATTTGTAATGAAGTTTTCTTTTACATTTTGTGGTTGTTGCTGAATCAGGAGGGGGCAGTGGGAGAGGCAAATACAATTAATAAAAATATTTTTAAATAAATATTTTTTAATTAAATAAAGGATCCTTTCCCTTAAGGACCTTGTAATGTGGTGGAGGAGACAAGATATAAGTGTAGCAAACAATGAGAAAACTAGACAAGACATTTTATGACCAAATGATAGCTAATGTACTAAGGGAATTAACAAAATAGAAGATTCATTAAGTCTGAGTGACAACAGTAATTTATATTGATATAGCACTTTGTGGTTATCAGGTGCTTTTGTATAGTAACCTATTAGATCTTTCTAACAATTCTGAGTTTGAACACAAGTATTTTACAGGAGAGGAAACCAAGGTTAAATGGATTGCATAAGGATTCATAGCAAACCACTTGCAAAGCTCAAACTTGTATCTAAAGCTTTTGACTCTACTACTTTTGCCATCACCCCCATATTACTTCTGTCCCATACTAACTGGGGAGCCAGAGAAGGCTTCTTAGAGAAGGTAGCACTTAAGCTGGATTTGAAAGATATATAGAGAGAACTTGGGATTGAACATCATAATTCTCAATTTCTACTTTAGGAAAATCAGGATTTAAAGGAAATTACAAGTTAATGATTTTTGTTTGGATTCTGTAAGAGGTTAATGCTGAAGCTTAAGTTGGGGTGGGGACTAAGTTGGTTTGAAGTCTGCTTGGTTGAGTGTTGTTTAATTAGGTTGAATTTTCCTTCCCTTTATGTCTTATTGGTGCTCTACATAAGGAAAATAATTATTTAAGATGCACCTCTACCTTAAGTTTAGTAAGGGGGAGAAGTGAGGTTATTAGGTACCAAAGTTAGCTGATAAAGGGAAAATCACAAATATTCATTCCTCCTTGAAGTTTGTCAGCTGTCAGTATCCTGCTGTTGCTTCTCCCTTTCTCTGGCATGTTCTCTCTCTCTTCCATCCTTCTACCTATGGGAGAAGGTCTAAGTTTGGGGGAGGGGGGCTGCAAGACCAGAAGGCAGCCAGCAGCCTTTCTTAATTGATGGCCCCCTCTCTCCTTGTTAGAGAAATTGTAGGGATGGTTTATGGGAGATTCACAGCCCACCTAACATGGCTGACTGGTTGAGTATTCAACTCTATGTAATCATACTTTTATACATGGAAGGGAAGTTTAAGGCTATCTATTCTCATCCCTCATTTTATAAAGGAAGAAGTTGTAGTCCAGAAAAAGCAAGTGATTTGCTTGAGGCTAAACAGCTTTTTAGTAGCAAAGACAGAATTTCAGGTCTTTCAAAACAAGTGCTCTCTTTACTGCATTGGAGGGCTTATCTAGTATATATGCACATTTCTCTCTGGCTCAGTTTCTTTGCAGAGCAAGTATAGTTGAATTCACACAAGTTAAAAACACATATGATAAATTCCACTGTATCTATAATTCTCCACTCTTATTAGTGAGAAAGAAAGCATGGCATAGTGAACAGAGAGCTGGTCTCAAAGCCAAGAAGACCTGGACTGAAGTCTCATTCTGACATATACTGATTGGTTTAAATATAAGTCAAAACTTCCTGAAAATCACAGCTATCTCAAAGTGAAATAGACTGCCTCTAGAGTCCTTATTATTTAAGGTCTTCAAATTTGCCCTTGACCACTTATCAGGAATGTTATAATGTCTCGATTTGTTTTTGTTTTTGTTTTTTTACTGGTATGAGGAATGTTATTCCTCTCCGCAGGGAAGTTAAGGCAGACATTATCTTATATCCCTTCCAACTTTGAGCATCAATGATGGAGAAAGCATAACCTGAACAAGAGAAAGCATAGGGAAGATAATCATTTCCTCAAGAACTGTCATATGTAATACTTGTTCGGTCAACTCTGCAGGGTAGGCAAGGTTACTAAAATGGCAGGGGTATTCTGTCAACATATTTTACCCATATTTTTACAAAACATTTGATAAAGTCTCTCAAGCTATTTTTATGAAAAGATTATCTACTTGACATTAACTAAAGGATCTTGGACAAATCACTTAATTTTTGTTTGCTCCATGAGTATAATGGAGATAATAAAAGCTCTACCCATTCACCCATCCATCCATCCATCCACTGTCTGTCTGTCTGTCTATCTATCACAATTGTTAAGCTTTTGTTCTGTGCCAGACACTGAGCCAGGTGCTAGAAATATAAAAAAGTAAGCAAAGAGGCCGCTAGATGATGCAGTGGATAGAGCACCAGCCCTGAAATCAGGAGGACCTGAGTTCAAATTTGACCTCAGACACTTAATGTTTCCTAGATATATGACCTTAGGTAAACCATTTAACCCTAGTTACCTCAGGGAAAAAAAAAAAAGTAAGCAAAAAGAAGTCAATTCCCTCTCTCAAATTTATATTCTAGTGCAAGGGGAATACAATGAATAAAAAATAGCTGAAAATGGAGGGATGGAGGAAAACAAGAAGAATGGTTTAAAAGCCCAGAGAGTTAGGAGCAGAGCTAGGTTAGAAATAAACATGATTGGCTAAGACACTTGCTCAAATGGAGGGTTTGATTAGGAACTCACTCAGACAAAGGAACTGCAACGATAGATATAGGCAAGTCGATAATACAATTATCACTTAATTATTAATAATGATGAAAATGTTTTATAAGTAGTTAATTAAATTATTAATGATGATTAAGTTATCATTTAATCATGTAATAATACAGTTGTTAGATTCAGGACTGGCTAATGCCTGAAGAAAAGAGAGGTTCAATGTCATCTTAGAAAGAGAGTGTCAATGGGGAGCGTCAAGAATCTGTGCTTGGACCCATGCAATTTAAGTTTTTAATCTATGACTTCTATAAAGGTGTTTATCAAACTGACAGACTACAAAAAGCTGGGAGGATTAACTAAAGTGCCAGGTAAAAGTTCCAGGGCTGAAAAAGGTCTGGGCAGACAGAACATTGAACTGAATCGAATAATTTGAATTTTCCTCAAAATATTCATAAAAATGAGTTACTTCATTGTTATGGATTCAGCTACTCTCTTCAATGATGGAGCTTATTCTCATCCTTTCCCCCTCTCCCCCAAGCCTGCTTAATTGTATGACTCTCTCCCTTGTCCTCTCTCAGTTCTCCACAGGAGGTTTGGCTGGTGTGCTGTGGTTGGGTGAGGTGTGCCTTCTTGAATTTCTCTTTAGATATGAAATATTGCAATGTGACACATGCATCCATTGGTTATTCCTCATTTTCATCCTCAGACCAGTCTGGTTTTTTTTTCTTCGCAAATTTATTTGATAATAAAATTGATATCTAGCATTTATATAGGACTTTGTGATTTGCAGAGAATTGTACATATTTATTATTTCTTTTAGCTTTGAACTAGATGCTAGTATGATCCTAATTTTTCAGATGTGGAAACAATCTGGCAAAAGTTAAGCGACTTGCTCAAGGTCACCTAGTGTGTATAATTGAAAAAACGTCTTCTTGACTGAGTCCAGTGTTCTAGCCTATCAACATTTTCTTGGAAGCTCTTTGTTTTTATGGAGTATATAGCCTGCTCACATTTCTACACATCTTTATGAGATAGAGGATGAAGCTTTTAACATTAAGATCCTTTTGCACTTTGAAGTCTATTATTTTATGGTACTATGATTGTAAGACTATGTGATACAGTGGTAGAAATTCTAGTTTCATTCTGATAATGGGTAATCTATGAAACAATGTAAAATTTTGTGCTTTGAATAGAATTTGGGGTTCCAAAAGAGTTAATGTAGCTTTGAACGGTGCCCACCATAGGCACTAGACTAGAGTGAAGTGTAGGGAGATTCTAAAATTGTGTACAAACCTTTTACATTGGCTAAGATGACAGGAAGAGAGGATGATGAATGTTGGAGGAAATGTGGGAAGAGTGGGACACTAATTCATTGTTGGTGGAACTGTGAATGAATCCAGCCATTCTGGAAGCAATTTGGAACTATGCTCAAAAAGTTATCAAACTGTGCTTACCCTTTGACCTAGCAGTATTTCTACTGGGATTATACTAAAGAGATCTTAAAGGACCCTAAAAAAGGGACCCGCATGTGCAAAAATGTTTGTGGCAGCCCTTTTTGTAGTGGCAAGAAACTGGAAACTGAGCATCAGTTGTGGAATGGCTTAATAAGTTATGGTATATGAATGCTATAGAATATTATTGTTCTGTAAGAAATGACCAGCAGGATGAATTCAGAGAGGTTTGGGGAGACTTACATGAACTAATGCTAAGTGAAGTGAACAGAACCAGGAAACCATTATACACGGCAAAAACAAGACTATTCTGATGGACGTGATTCTCTTCAACAATGAAATGATTCAAACCAGTTTCAATTGTTTAGTGATGTAAAGAGTGATCTTCATCCAGAGAAAGGACTGTGGGAACTGAATGTGGTTCACAACATAGCATTCTCACTCTTTTTGTTGTTCTTTGTTTACATTTTATTTTGTTTCTCTTGGTTTGTTTTTGTTTTTGTTTTTTTTTTACTGATATGATTTGATTTTTCTTGTGAGGCATGATAATTGTATAAATATATACACATATGTTGGATTCAACATATATTTCTACCATGTTTAACATGTATTACACTACTTGCCATCTAGGGGAGGGTGTGGGGAAAGGGGAGGAAATTGGAACACAAGATTTTGCAAAGTTTTAATGTTGAAGAATTGTCCACGCATTTGTTTTGAAAAATAAAAAGCTTAAACAATAAATAAATAAAATTGTGTACAACATGGAAATATTAGAAATTGTTATGAAAGTAAAGCTACTTTGGAGTTAGCATAAGGCTCACATAGCTCTGCTTTTAATTGCTGTTTCCTTCTTGAACTACAATGTAAAGGAATGGGCTTTTCTGAGCAAAGTACAATTGATTGATATATGAGATTTTTCACCTTAATTCAAGACTAACAGAATTCTGATCTTGTCTCAGAGTATGAAAACTCATCTCCTGAGTTTGCAACTTTCCCTTCCCCCACACCCCAATCTTAAACATAAGTTTGTCTTTTTCTGCCTTCCTTTCTCCCTCCCCCCAAACAGCCATATGGGTCCTCATGGTGAACTGGATTCCATTCTATTGTAGGTTTTATAATAGAATTGAGACTTGAGCTGAGATTGAACCTAAAGAATAGGCAGGGTTTGGCTCAGTAGAAAGGAGGAAAAGATGAAGGGAAAAACATGAGCAAATCTATAGTGATTATTTTAAATTATGTGTGAGCATGATTTATAACAAATTGGTAGGTAAACTGAAGTACTGGTAAATTGAAATATTATCTATATAGTCATTCACGCCTTTTGGAAAATCAGTGCTATGGAAACCTGAACAGACATTGTAGCAATATGGTTATAAGCAAATATTAAAGGATACCAAAGAACTGGCAAGTAAAGGGGCCCATCAGTGAGCAGTTCGTCCTCATTTCTCAGTCTAATGACACTTGCCAAGGCCAATTCATTAAATAAGGACTCTTTAGCAAAGATGGCTCAAAGATCATTTAACAATTTATAGAATCATGGGATGTTAGAGCTGGGCAGGCACTTTAAAAATCATCTTGTCCAGCCTCCTCATTTTATAGGGAAAGGGAAAAAATCCCAAAGAGAAGAAATGTTTTGACTATGGTCAAGCAGCAATAGCTCATGACAAGTCCAGGACCAGAACCCATCTCCAAAATCCTAGTGCAGAGTTTTTGGAAGTCACTATGTTTCTCTGGGTCCTCATTGTTTGTACTTGAAGGGATCTTGCTAGATAGTATTTCCCCACTCCAATAGTTCAAAGCATCAAAACATCTATTCCATTTTTACTATGTCTCTGGAAATTTAGTAAGAAAGTACTCCCCTGTTGTACAGAGGATGTCACCGGCATGTTGAGAGTTGCAATAATTCCTCTTTTGCCAAAGTTATGGCTTCCCCTGAACAGATTAGAAGCTGGTACTTGACATCCTGCAGACAGACAAACTATGAACTCTGGACACAACCCACTGCTCCCTCCTCTGTCCTTCTCTCCTTTCATCTGACACTTACCCAGGGGGAAAAATTATAGATTTCATCACGTCTCCTCCATTGGCAAGTTAATAAATTCCCTGAAATGAGCTATGACCTTTCAGCTAATCATATCCTGAGAAAGGAGTTGGGGGTGGGGGAGAGAGATGGATTAGGGAGGAGGCAGAAGCTGATGGAAGTAAATTATCATGTTTTTCCCCCAGTAGCAGCGTTTCCCTGCAATGGTGCCAGCCTCCTATTAGCACCACGGCCAAGGCCCAACAGTACCATGTGAGCAGGGAAGTGCTAGAAAGCTGTTGTTTGTGTGAAATGGGGTGTAAACTGCAAACATGTTAGTGAGGTGGAGGCGGGGAGGAGGGAGAGAGGGAGGGGGAGAGCCAAAAGCAAAGGACAGAAGGCAAACCGACCCATTTAGGCAGAATTCTTCCCTCTGCAAGTGGGAAACTCTGGAGGAGTTTCTCCATCTTTATTTATACAATATCAGCTAATGTTGCCAATCGCATGCCATGTGTTTGCTGCCGAGGCTCTGTCAGCACATGGAGGTAATAAAGTGGCTGAAAATGGAAAAGCCCGCTTGTCTGTGGCTTGGCTTTGGCAGTCTGTCACTGCACAGGCTGGATGCTCATGACTGATGAGACTGTTTCCTTTTCTCCCAACACCTTTCCCATCAGTGGAGATGATAAGCAGAGAGAGATGAACTGCAGAGTCATTCTTTTTTTCCCCGCCAGTAAAGACAAAATGCCAGGGTGGCCACCAAGCATTCCAGGGAATGTTAGGAGGAGAAAGTGCTATGGGCCACGTTGGTGAGGGAAAAACTCCATCCACCCTGCTTGACTTGCCTGTCTCTCTGCTAGTGTGCCTGTCTGCATGACTTCCTATCTTGCCTATCTTCTGCCTGTCTTTTAGATGTTCTGTCTGTTTCTTTGCCTGACTTCCAGGCTAACTGCTAATTTACCTGACTACCTGTCTACTTGTCTGATATTTTGCCTGACACCTTGGCTTTCTGAACAGATTCTAGCCTAACTGCCCACCTGATCTATTTATTTTGTCTATCTGCTCTTCTGCCTGATTTCCTGTTTATCTGCCTGTCCTACTATCCCTCTTCCCAACAATCCATCTGCTTGATTTCCTATTTGCCTTGACTGTCTGACTACCTAACTACCTATTTACTTGCCTGTCTGAAATGTTGTCTACCTGCCTGCCTTCTGCCTTCCTGTCTACCTGCCTGCTTCATATCTTCCTGCTTATCTGCTTCCTGACTACCTGTTTACCTTACTTGTCATGTCAGCCTAATTGTCTGATTTATTTAATGCCTATCTGCTTTCCTAAATGTCCACTTGCTTTTCTGCCTATCTGGCCAAATAATTATGGGAAGGTCTAATTGACTTGTGCTGACTAATTGCTTCATTGTCTGCCCTTCTTTCAATCATGACTGTACGTATGGGTCCCTCTGCATGGTAGACCTAGGTTGAGAAATAGAGATTTTAGCTTTAAGGAGAAAATCTCAAGTGAGCACTTGGGTTCCCTGAAAGAACTTTTCTCTGTAGAGCTCTATAGATTGATACTGATCTGTAAAAGCTCAATATGAATGTTACCTACAAGAATGAAGAAAGAAACAGGCCAGCATGAGGAGACAGACTCCATGTGGGAGGACTCTACATCTAAATCCTGAACTTGGAAGATATTAAATTCCCTCAAATGGTAATTCCATTTTGGGAGCTCTATAAAATTACTCTGTGTCCTTGAAATATAGCTAACATCCCTGGAGCATTGACTTAAAAAGATCGTTTTGAGAGTTAAAAACAGGCACAGAAAGGGTGCTACAAAATACACATGGATGTGTTCACACATACTTAGTGAGACAGAGTTACCTTTCCCCCAAAATGCAAAGTGAAGTCTGGATGGCAAAGTAATCTGGACGATTCTCTCTGGATAGCAAAAATTTGCGGTTATTTCCTGTGTTCCTATTCATATATTTAAAACAAAACAACTTTTTAAGAAAATGGATCAAAGGCAGGGTGCAATAAATGTTTTCAGAAAAGACCTTGAAGATCATAAGACTTAGAGCCAGAAGTGACCTAAGATATGATCCAGTTCATCCCGCTTAATTTTACCAATGAAAAAATTGAATCATAGGGAGTTTTAGTGGTTTGCTAAATTTTAGTGATCATATATGTATATATGTGAATTTTATATTGGGATATCCTTGGATTTATATTATTTTAATAGCTGTAAGGGCTAGGTCTAGAATTCAAAAGTGACAGGTAAAATATTATTAGGTATATAAATGTGTGTATATATTCACATGGTTAAATATGCAAGTGCATGTACTCCTTCTTGGGTATATGTAAATATTCCTATCTATTTGTATGGTTTGGCTAATATCTGTAATTTTCATTAGCCAAAAGAGAGATTGATCAAGAGATTTTCCCATCCTGAATGATAATGGCCAAACTTTGTACTCAGAATGAGAAATCTCACCTGAATTTAGCTATGTTGGAATCTGATCAACGACAACCATAAAAAAAGACTTGAAGAACAAAGTTAGAATGTGGCCATATTGGGCAACTGAAGACTTCTTTCATCATCTTTGAATTTTCTGATAAAAGATAAAAAGATCCTTTATTGGAAGTATCAATCATGGTAAACAAGGTCTCTCTTATTTGTATTTTCCAGAATGGAGATAGTAGCAATAACATATAATTCCAATGGCCATAGCTGGTATTTTGGATTCCACCAAGGGAAGGCAGGATGCAAAAAATGAGATATGAACTATGACTACTTCTAGTTAGGTAATGCCAAAAATGGCCAGTACTATAATTGATAATCTTAGATATATCTATAAACTGTTAGAACTATGAAATAAGATGTGCCATGTTCCCCCAAATTATTTTTCTTTCTTAGTAGGGATCACATGATTTAATTCCTTCAATAAGCATTTATTAAACACCTGTTGGGTAGCCAGTACGATGAGGATCACAAAGTCCCTGTGACTGAGTAGTTTGTAATTTCCTTATAGAAATGAAAATAGCACACAAGAAGAGTTAAAAAGTAAAAAAAGTAAAAAGAAGAGTAAAAAGTAAAATTAGGCACTATTTTGAGGGCCAAGGATTTTCAGGAGGAAGCAGATAATATGAGTTGTAGTGGTCAAAGAAGTCGTCATAGAAGAAGCAGGATAGAAACATGGTTCTGCAAAGTAACAAATGAAATAAAATGAATGCATTTTTTCCTCCACTATTTTTTAATATATCACAATACGATCTGGTCCCTGGGATCAAGTCACATAATTGATATTTAAGTATTGTGATCAACCACAATCACATTGTGATCAGAAAAATTAATTTTCCACAGAATATTGCAAGCTTCAAGGTAATGTAAGAAAATAAGTATCACTGATCAATGAATTTTCAGAAGGAAAAAGTAACAGCTACAAAATTCTGATGAAGGGGTCTAGCCTAGAAACTGGCTTAAACCAGGAAGGGTCAATGAGCAGGAGAAGACTTTTCTTTATTGTACTTGCTTAATGAGCCTCAGACATTTTAAGCCCACACACGCCATATAAAATTAGAGCTTCATTAACATAACATGGGATGTATGACTAGGGAGGGAGAACATGTCTATGAGCAACATGTAAGGAGTGATATAACTTGAAAGGTAGGGGACTACTATGAAGAACAAACAGTGTAAAACTTGTCTTGTTTCTCTACCCAGTGATTCCTCTTCCTAGAGAGGAATGGAACCTGATTCTGGCCAGAATTCTTCTGGACTTCTCTGTAATAAATTTTCCTTGATATATGTCTTTCAGTGTCAAACTTTTTTCTAACAGACATAGAATGTGGACCATCTCATCAGATTGTTCAAAACATGAAGGAATACTGTAATCATTATGATTTGTCATTAAGTGACTTTAGAAATTATTTTACCTCAGAAATTATTTAATCTAATTTAACCTAATCCTCATTTCACCAATGAGGAAATTGAAGTCCAGGAAAGCTTTGTGATTTATCTGGGATTAAATGGCCATTTTAGATGCTAGTCCTGGAAGGAGCTAAGCCGCTTGATTTGCAGACTCTTTTTACCTGCCTCCCTCCCTAAAGCTTTCCATTTTTACTCTCAGAACTATAATAAGATCAATATTACCATTTCCTTTAGAAGGGTAGGTCAAGGAGATGCCCTATTGTTCAATTTTGTTTTTCAATTATTTTCAGTTGAGTTTACTCTTTATCATCTCATTTGTGGTTTTCTTGGCAAAGATACTTATGAGGTTTGCATCATTTTACAGATGTGGAAACTGAGGCAAACAGAATTAAATGACTTGCCCAAGATTACACAGATACTTGACACACACTTAATTGACTGAAAAATTGATTATATGACTTAGTTCTTGATCTCTTCACATTCTTAGATATTTTCTCCTGGGCTTTTTTCTAACTTACCAAATTCTCTCCTATTATTTAGTGCCCAGAATATTAAACTACAATTCTGACATAAGTCAAACAGAAAAAAATATGTGTTTATTATTTGTTCCTATCTTAAATTCCTTTCTAGATAATCATTAATATAAGTAGGATCCACAATAAAAATTATAAACTCTGTATTTGGATTTCCAGTTCTTAGCACAGTGCTAAGTAAACACTTAATAAATGCTTCTCAATCTAACTCAACCTAACAAACAATGATTTAAATTAACAATATTGTTACATATTTTGCCCCAAAATGTTTTCCTATCCCTCTTCTAAACTCTAAACTCCTCTAAACTGTGTGGGTAACCCAGTTCATATCATGTATACACACACACAAACACACACACAAACATTCACACACATCTCCAAAGACTCATGTGGAGAGAAGAGGAAACCACCTTCTAATTTACAAGAGCCCACTGTTGAGACATGGCCAGTCTGAAGCATAACCTTTGGTACTTTCATTTGGCTGCCATACATTGTATATAGGACATACCAAACCTCAAGTATGACATTGTAAAGATTATTATTTTTTTTTAACTTCAAAATGTCTGACTAATACTAATGTTGACCAAAACATAGGTTTATCGAATTGGCTTAGATGGATAGACAAATGTGTAAGATTAAAAACAATGTGTAACCCTAAGGAAATTAGCACAATTGTAATTATGTCTTCCATCTCCAGATCTTTGTGCTGGGTGTCTCCCATTTTTGAAATGCTTTGACTCCTTATTTCTGCCTGGTTTCCTGCAAGGATTAATTCATAAATCACTTTGTGCTAGAAGTCTTTCCCAGTGATGAGATCCTGAGTAACTAGATAGGGTTGGCAGAGAGAGCCTGAAGAGGTCATGAATAGCCTTACTTTGCTATGCCCAGTCAGAAATCCAAGGTATATCAAACTTTTCAAGTTAAATCTCCCACATAAATCTGTCCATGGCTCACATCATCTTTGATGAGTCCCATTTGGATCAGTCTGCCACAGTTTTGCTAGGTGGTCCTTTTCCTTCTCCCATGTCATATGGCATATTTCTTCTTACTCCCCCATCATGTTTCATAGTGTCTTTCTCCTTCTTATAGCTAACTAACTTTTTTAAGGTGCTAAACTCCTCTATGGATTTAGTTTGTCAGTTAAGGGCATACTTCCATCTCATGAAATATACCTTTTCTCCTGGTTAATTGTGAGTTCCGCTACAAAACTTATCCTTTCCATTGTTGTTAAAAACCCCTTTCCTTGCTAACTATATGCTCTGCTGCTCTATTTCATATTTACCATTCTTGGTGTCTATTGTATTTCTTCATCTTATCTGTAACATCTTCTCCTAAATAAACCTATCTTTTGCCAAAGAGAATGGCCATTGTGAATTCTCCATGTGACAAACCCCAACATTTGGTCTCTATATCAATCACATCACCAGGATTCCCTATCCCTACTCACCTCAAACTGCTAATGCCTTTGCCTTTTAAAAACTTTCATCTTGTTGGTTGTCCTTTTTTCTCAAAGAGGTTCATAACATTGGGGAGGTGATGCCATGACATGCAAGTGACTTGAATTTAAGTGAGAAAAGGTTGTTCAAGGTCATCTGCTTCACTTTCCTCTCCAGAGCTATCTGCCTTCATCTATTCTGTATATATCTCCTATGTACTTAATTATTTACATGGTTTCTCCCTTTTTTGAACGTTGTTTTTTGCTTTATTTTAAATACTTAGCATTAGCATTTAATAAATGCTTGCTGACTGCTATAAACACACAGCAAATATCAGATAAAAGTTTGTGCATTGAAGCTTTCTAAATTAATATATGTTTAAAGCACTCTGTTCTATAGGGTCTTGATTCTAGGAGATGAATATATTGGATGTGACTGCTTTGAAAGTGATTTTCCTTATTTAGGTCCATGATGCTGATGAAAAGAAGAGAGGGACAGGTACCAAGTCAGTTTTATAGAATAATGGCATGGCAAAGTGGATTAAGGGATTTTCTTGGGCTTACAAATAATCTACAATAGATAGATAATATTAGCAATGGACTTTTTTGGAGATATATAATAAAAATGAAAAAAAAAACAACAAAAATTGAATAGTACATCAAAGAAGTCAGGAATAAAAGATAAAAATAAATAATTTAATAGTAGGGAAAATTAATCAATCAAAACAAACATTTTTATTAACAGTCAGGCATTACACTAAGCACTGGTGATACAAAGCAGAAAAAATTGGTCCTTCTTGAAAGGTACTTATATTCTAATGATGGTAACAACATATGCATGTGTGTGTATATATATTACATACAATAAATAGCTACGAGGATGGGAAAAGTCAAGTCAAGTGACCAAGCATTTCTTTCTTAACTTATTTTGTGCCATGAACTGTGCTAAGCACTAGAATACAATTGTAAATTCCCGGCTAACTCCCTGGAGACCTCAGGATCAGCCAGGGTCAGGATAAGCAAAAGTCCTTGGTCTTTAGGGGGAGAAATGAAGGAGATGGACAAAATGGCCACAAGCTCTCCACTAACCTCCCTTCTCCTAGTCCTGCTGCAAAGTGAGTCTGGCTCCTCTCACACCACCCCCTAATCCCTCCTGTGATTATCTATATATACCAAACATCAAGCCAGCATACAACAGTGAGAAGGGCCATGTTTTTCCAAACATATGCTAATAGTCATTGTCCAATCGGTAATTAGCCTTAAGTGCTTGGTTGTCTGATTCAAGCACATCTTTTAAGAGTTTCAGCCCTTTATATACAATTATAAGCATAAAGATATTTCCTGCTTCTAAGGAAAAATATCCTAATAGGGGAAGACATTACATGAAAGGTGTCTAAAAGGGGCATGGGAGCTTGAAAATGCCCTAGGGATATGGTAGAGAAAGTATTGTGATTCAGCAGGGATGTCTGAGCAAACAGAGACATAGTTGACCTGGGACTCTTCCTTAAAGATGGAAATTTTAGGGGAAATTAGTCAATCAAAGTAGTCTTGTAGGAGTTGAGGGTACTTCCAATCTGAAAAGTGGAATGCAATGATCTTGGCATGGTAAAAAAAAGTCTCCTGGAGTGAATGGGTGTTTGATCTAATTTTAAAGGAATATAATAATAAGATAGTGATTAGGAGGGAGAGCATTCTAGGAATGAGGAACCATAAGGAAAAAGTCACAGTGATGGGAGACAGAACATTGAATGGGAAGAGTTTATCAGTATGATAGGATTGCAGAGAAGGAAGCAAATTAGGTGCCCATTGATGGCTAAGAAAAGAAAAGTACTATTAGTTATCTAGGAGCTATTGCTATTGTTTGTTCTTTGTTATGGAAAAGGACTCGAGTTTTGGAGGTGGATGTCTTTATTTGCAAGTGAATTGGATTTAAATGAGGTAAAGCTACGCAAAGTTATCAGTCTCAGTTCTCCCGAGTCATAGTAGTCTAGTGACAAGACTTAGGTCAGGATGACTGGTGATAGCCCTGGATCAGTTTGGCTATATAGAAAATTCGAAAAGCAAAGGGTTCTCACTGACAGCTCAGTACTCAGATAAAGAACTTAAAAACCAAATAATTGTGTGTGTGTGTATGTGTGTGTGTGTGTGTGTGTGTGTGTGTGTGTGTGTGTAAAGAGAGAGATATCTGTTACTGTGTCATTGGAAATGATTTCATATGTTTAACTTTGTAATTTTAATAATCAAAAGGAGACTGAAAAAATAACATGCTCATGGTGCACAAATTGTTGAATGAGTATGTTAGAACGTCTCTCAAAATCTTTGGATCATCGGTCCTTTAGCACTTCTTCACCACTTTGTTGGATGAATTTCATTGCTATGAGAAGGTACCACATTGTCAGTGTGAGGAACTATCATCTGCTCCTCCAACCAGATAGAGACAAACTCCATCCTTAGGGCCAAGTCTGGAATCTGGAAGACATAGAATGCTGTGACACCAAGAGTAAATGACAAAGTTTCTAGTATACTTCAGAGTAAGGGGAGTAGCTAACCCCAAGCATAGTCATGGCCCATTTCTACATTCTGGCCCTCCATAGTGTTTTCCACAGAATGAGAAGGTTATAGATCTTGAGTTACCAATGAAGTCATTTACTCTTCTCATAGATGTTGAAATTGAAGCGTAGGGAAGTTAAATCACTTATCCAAAGTCACACACATAGTAATTGCTAAAGATAAGATTTAAACTTATTGACATTTAACCTTTTAAAAAAAATTATTGTTATTTGTTTTCCACTTGGACACTGAGGATCCACCGAAGATTCTGGTACAGGGGAGCAATCTGGTCAGCTTTTGAACACTATCCTGGTACTTACCATGTATTTTCCCAGAATGATGGTACTACTTTGTTGTCAGGAAAACTAGATTCAATATGATTCAGTTCAATAAGAATTTACTAAGCAACTACTATGTGCTAAGAAGTATGTTCAGGGTTAGATTTTGACTCAGTTCCATGTGATATCATTTTATGATGATATTAAGAGGCAATGTTGACATAGGGGCAAGAGCAGTGGATTTTGAATTAGAACTCAGATATGAATTCCACAGTCCTCAATTTTTTTTTTTTTTAATCTATAAAATAATCTGTTTGGACTTGATGATCTCTAAGGTTCGGTCTGACTCATGACCTTGTGATTTTGAGAAAAATATGTCAGTCAAGAGGATCTCCGTGCTATGGAACCTGGTCAGTTGTCTCAGCTGTTAATATTTTTGATGCTCTGCCTGTATTTCTAAATTTCTAACCAGTTTCTGTTGTGAATCTCTGCCCTTAAGATTATATTTCTATTTAACTTTGTTGACTTACTACCTATCTAACCCACTTAACTCTTCCTTATGCTATCCTCATTCAATAATACCCTCTTTTGATGTTCCCCTTTAGCTTACTTTTTTATTACAGCCCTCTACTAATGTCTCACCATAGTTTTTGGTAATACCATAAATGTGAGCTGCAGCAAATACCCCAGCAATTCATTGAGACTACTGCTGCCCTCTGCTGGTTTTGCTATGTCCTGCTAACCTACAACACCATCACCCATCACATAGTCTACAGTTAGCCCCATGTGTTTCAGTCTCCGTGTTTTAGTCACCAGTCATAGGGCATTAAAGAATTTCTTGTAGTTATTTGTCCACTAAATGTGAATTCAGCCACAAAGTGAATGCTTAGTTTCTTAAATATACTGCAGGTTGATGTCAGATTCATATCCAACATAAATAACAACAGAATAGCCATTTCTTCTCTTACTGATTGAATAATTATATCTCAAACTTACTTTTGTATATTTAGATTTCTATTGAGAAGTCATATCACCAGCATGAATTAAAATCAGAAAAGGATAAAATAGGAATCTTTTGGTTGTTAAAAATTTATTACGAACTTATGCAAATAAATTTATAGTGATCATATAAATAAATATATGCTGTACATCATAGTCTTTTCAATAATGCCTAAGTGTGCAGGAAATTACTTTAAGCAGTGTCAATACCAAGCACAAATGAGAATTATAAATATGGTCAAATTGTCAGTAAACCTTTGTTTTCCATAGATAATTTGAATTCCTTAATACATATTTAATAATACTAGTTTATGCTGAAATGAAAACTAGACTGGCCTAATTATCATCTTCAAAATCCATTCCCTGATATCTGTTGAATATGTGACATAGTAATCTATAGCTATCAAACTGCTAGTATCTATGAACACATCTATACACATACACCTATGGCTTCTGTTACTCTATAGTCACATCTCTCCTATATATCTCTTACCACTATCTAAATTTATTTCTTAGAGTCTATTTAATATTTTTTTCACCTTCTCTTCTATCTTTATATATATCCACTGATTATACCTATTATTTCAATGGTTACCTTTGTAATCCTTGTCCCAATGTCCATTGGTATGAGACATCCTGCTTATCAGTGGAGAATTAGGGTGAATGCACTCCCCCGCATTAGGGATAAGATAGACTTGGAAAAGGCCAACGATCCTGGGAAGACATGATGAAGGCTGCTAGCCCCTTTCATTTCTTCCCAAAATCTTTTCTTTCAGCACTCTGAAGTAGAGTTAGCCTGTTCCATTCTCTCTGAAATCTGGAAGCCAGACAAGACCAAAATGATTCCTTGAAAAAGATTTGAAAGTTCAAAAATCCCAAATGACTGAAGAAAGTTGGGGCTCTGTCTCAAGCCTCAGAAAAAAGAGTGTATTCCTCTCCACCAATAAGAGGCTCTCCACCAATACTGGGACAAGTATTACACCATTATAAGATTGACTCATAAATCTAAATATCTTGCCCTACTATTTCTTCTCACCATGTTAGCAGTAATAGAGTTTTTTTTTTAAGTCCTATTCACCCCCCTTCTGCTTTTTTTCCATATGTAGTCACCAAGTCTGTTGATTCTAACTCGAGTGTCTTTTATATTCCCCATCCTGAAACTTTATTTTTTTTCTAGCTACTTCTGCCTGAAAATGGAAAGAATATATATTAGTTCCTGAGGCAGCTGGATGTTACAATATATAGAGCTCTGAGTCTTGAGTGAGGCAACCCTGAGATAAAAACTAGCCCCAAACAAATACTGGTTGTGTGACTCTAAGTAAGCCACTTAACTTTTGTCTGTTTTGGTTTCCTCA
Organism: Antechinus flavipes; assembly: GCF_016432865.1. Taxonomy (NCBI): domain Eukaryota; kingdom Metazoa; phylum Chordata; class Mammalia; order Dasyuromorphia; family Dasyuridae; genus Antechinus; species Antechinus flavipes. The sequence goes on along the minus strand of NC_067398.1, from coordinate 310,591,039 downwards.
ATAGTAAAATGGGGACCATAATAACCCACTCCTCAGGGTGGTTGTGAGAATCAAATGAAGTGATATTTGTAAAGGTACCTTAGCACAAAGTAGGTGCTTAATAAGTGCTTATTTCTCCTTTTTCCCTTTTCCCTTCCACTCTTTTCTGAATTCAAATGTTGCCTTTGACCAGATCTATCTGATTCAGGTTTCTTCCCTTGCTCTAGTCCTCCAAGTTAAGCACTTATTCCATTGCAAACTTTCCTGTCTCTGTATCCTCCTCATATAATTTTACCTTTCAGCCTGTTTTCTTCCTCTATGAATCTTATCCCCACCTTCAAAACTATATCTCTGGGTGTGATCTCTGTCTTTTTTGGACTCTTATTGCACTTAGTTTGTATGATGCTCTTTATAAATTAAAAAAGCCAATGCACTATAACAATCATCAGGATGACCAATAGAAAAGAATGGAATTGCTTTCGAATATCAGCTCTTCCTTCTTCTAATTATGTGACTTGAGGCAAGACAGTCTATGAGCCTCAGGCTTCTCATCTGTAAAATAAGTGTTGTTGTGACAACTGAATGAGAAAATATGGGATCAGATACAAAAAATACATTAGAAGTTATCTAATTCCTAAACATGGATCTCTAGTATCTCTAATCTTTCTTCATTTCAAAGATGAAACCCAGGGAGGTAAGAGGTTAAGTAAATTATTCAAGGTCATGGATAGTTGGTGACAGAACCAGAATTTGTATTGAAGTCTTCCAGTGTTAAAACCAACTATTTTTGATAAAGGAAATAAAATGTTTTGGAAGCAGAAACTACATATTCACATATATATATACATATATGTAGCATAATTATGTGTGTAAACATGTTACCTCTCCTACTAGATTGTAAACTTCTTGAAGAGGATAACTAAATCTTTGAATCTCCTGAACTAAACATAGTGCTTTGCACATAGGCATTTAATGATGAAATGATCATAGTAATAGCTAACAGTTTTATAGCATTTCAAGGTTTGCAAAAGACTTTACAAATATGAACTGATTCTATTGTTAGAACAATTTTGAGAGATAGGCGCCATTATTATCCCTTTTTATACAGATAAGGTAGTCAAAAGCCAAATGACTTATTCAAAGTCACACAGATAATGAGTGTCTGAGGCATGATGTGAATGCAAGCCTTACTCCAGACTAAAAGCTATCTGCTTCACTGTCTAGAAGGAATAAGAAAGATGTCAGACTGATATACTAGAAAGAAGCAATTAGGTCAGTCATTGCATTGTAACAGTCACTCCAGTGGTCAACAGAATTGAATTGAATTGAACTGCTTTCAAAACCCCATTCTTCCCTCCACTAGCTACATAACTTAAGGCAAGACACTTCAGATGTAGGGGTTAACATAGGAAACCTAATTCAAATTCTTTCTCTGCAAGCTTTCTAATTGTATGGTTTGGGATGTCATTTAGCTTTCTTTACCTCTATTTCCTAATCTGTAAAATAAGTGGGCTTTTACTAGATGGTCTTTGAGGTCTTTTCTACCTCTGCATCAAAGTAACTTTTGTTTTTCTCATGTCAGTCAACAAGCATTTATTCACTAATTACTTTCTGTGTTCCAGGCATTGTGCTAACCACTGGGAATAAAAATACAAGCGAAAAACAAGTCTCCAATATCAAGAAGCTTACATTCTAATGGGGGAAGACAATATATAAAAAGGAAGCTGAAAAGGATGGGGAATATATAATACAAAGATATACAAGGTATTGTATAGAAAATTAGGGTGCCCTCATTAAATGATAGTTCTAGGAGGAACCATTCAATGGGGGAAAGGTGAGGAAGAAGGATACTTCCAATGTGTGAGTTCTAGGGCTGGAATGAGCTTCTGGGATATTGAGGTTTCTGAGTGATGGCTGAGAAAATTTCAAGTGAAGCCTGGAGAGGAATGAAGACTTGATTGTCTTGTGTGTTCTCCTTAAACGGAGGTTTAGAGAGTATCTGTATGTGTTTCATAGACTCCTTTAGCAGTCTGGTGAAGCATATGGATCTCTTCCCAGAATCATGCTTTTATGCATAAAATAAAACACATAGGATCACTAAGAAAACCAAATTATATTGGATTACATTGAAATACAGTTAACAAAATATTTAGCAAACAAGTTCATCCGCCTCAGGTTAAGAACCTGTGCTAGATCTGTTTCTGTAAAGAAAGGAAGGGATGTGATACACAGGATGTGCTTTTGTCCTATGGCTCTTGTTTTAGTATTGAATTTTATTTGACCAGGTATATTGTCTTGCATGTTTCTAGATTGAATATAAATTAATTTCAAAAGCATTTCTGAGATTTCAGCATCCTCTTGAATTATGGTTTTATCTTTGTGGGCACTGGCACCCATCCTAATTTGCTTTCATTGTAAAATGTAGATGTCTTCCCTTCCCCCAAGGGAGACCAAAATTCCCAGTGGCTGTAGTTACTTGTTTGGCCTCCAGCCCCACTGTCTCAGTAAAGAAAAAATGTACCTTCCTGGACCTAGCTAATAGAACGGTGGAGGTTTTCGTGCAGAAGGAAGAACAGACACTGCTGCAACCAGGGAAGGCTGTAAGGAAGCATTGTTTTGTGTGGTGGCCGCGGTAATTTGCTTTCATTCTGCAAACCTCTTAGAACATACCGTCCTCCTCAGAATCCCTCCCCGAAGCACCCTGACCCATGAAGGATACCCCAGGTCACCCCACAACACGAGAGAAGGACCCGCACCTGACGTTTCTAAGCGCGAGAACCGGTTCCTTGCAATCCGTTCCCGCCGCTAGAGGGCTCCCCTCTGAAACAAACTAGGCAAGCTTTTCTTTTGTCAATTTTGGGGGACAGGCAGGGGAACAGTGGCTGGGACCTCAAATCTTCTCGGTTCAGTAGGGAGAGGGTGTAAAGTTGTGTATGAATGAGTGAGAGAATGTTAGGGCCTCCGCGTGAGGCTATGACAGCGTGAGTGTGGACGTCATAGCGTGTGAGAGACAGTCCCGAGTGCGTGTGTGCGCGCGCGCGTGTATGAGTGTGTGTGACTCAGTGTCTGAGAGTTAGTGGCTCTCAGATGTTCGCACAGGAAACTGGTCCTAATTAATTAATGATCTCCGAGCTTCCCCATTTAGCCGTGTCCAGACTCACTAAAAACCACCTAACGGTGTAGTGCTGGGTGTGTTGGATGGGGCGGGCTTCTGTCCCTGGAGGGTTTGTCTGTGGGTCTGTCCCGGGAACGCGTCCTCGTGAGAGGGCTGCGTGTCTTCTCTGAGTGTGTTAGAATCAAGTGTGTGCGTTTCCCTGTTCTGCCTGTCCTGTTTCCTCTTATGTCAGGTGTGTGTGTGTGTGTGTGTGTGCGCGCGTGTGTGCGTGCGCTGGAGCATTAGAACGTGTGTAACCTTCTCAGGGTGTGTGATAGTTAAGTAGGTGTGTAGGTGAGTAGGCGTATATCCTACTTGGGTGTTTATTTGTCTATATCCCTGTCGGAGTGTGTGGGTGTCTGTTCTGGGCGTGTACCTCGTTGGGGTGTGTGTGTGTGTGTGTGTGTGTGTGTGTGTGTGTGTGCTTGTGTGATGTTCGGTTTTTAGCTTGCGGGAGGAGGCTGGGGAGGAGTGGGAGGGAATGGAACCTCCATGCGGGGGTGGCTGTCCCATCGCGGGGGTGGCTGTCCCATCTCGGGAGGGCAGGCTGGGTTTGTGGACTGGTTCCATGTGTGCGTGCATAGCCGCCGGCCCCTTCCCTCCGCCTTTCCCGACCCAGCCCCGCCCGTGGATCCTGGGGAGCAAGGGGCGGGGAAGGGCTCCCCGTGGAGCGCACCGGTCAAGCAGGGATTCCCGTTGGGGCGCACTGAGGAGCTCCAGGCACCTACGGACATTTCGTGTGGGGGCTGGAGGGTGAAGGGGAACAGGGTTGCTCGTGGTCCCCCAGAAAAGTCCGGGCTTTATAGGAGAAGGGGCCCGGGTCCCTGTTGGCGGGGCGCGGGCTCCAGGGACCCGGGCCGCTGACGTCAGGCGGCCCCTTTAAATAGAGCCAGCAGCGCGTTCAGCTCGGCATTTCCCGGGGAGCCAGTGAGCCGGCGCCGCCGCAGCCGGTGGCCGCCAGCAGCTGCCGCCAGCGCCGGGGTTTTACGCCCCTATCCGACCCGAGATTACCGGTTTGTGCTTCCCGGGCCCCTGGGCGCCTCAAGCACAGAAGGATATAGAGGCTTGCTCTAGATTGGGGGCGGGTCCTGGGCAACGCGGGACTGGGATGCCTGCGCCGGGACACTCTGGGAGCCTCCCCAACTCCCCGTAGCCTCTTCTCTTACGACTAGGAGATGCGGGAAGAGCCGCCGCCTGGTCCCAGAGCTGCCGCCGCCGCCGGGAGTCCCGGGCAGCCGGGCATGGTGGGCGCGCAGGCTGGCATCGCCCCGCGAAGAGGGCGGCCCCGACGCCCAGCCCGCAACTGTTGCTCCCCTGCTGGGGTCGCGCCCCCCATGCCCCAACAGGTCCGGAGCAGTCCCGCCGGCATCCTCCAGGAAACCATGCCCCCTGCTCCGGGCCCATGGAGACATGGCCTGTAGAGTGCTCGGCTGGGCAGTGCCACCTCCCCCCCGGCTGACGCGCAGGTTCCTCTTCATCTTCACGCTCTCTCTGTCCTGCACTTACCTGTGTTACAGCCTTCTCTTCTGCTGCGACAGCCTCATGCAAAGCCGTGGCCTCGGGGAGCACCGCTGCCTTCTCATCCAGAACGTGGGCGGCAAGAAACTTCTCCAGAAGTCCCCTTACTGCAGCCTAGAGGGGCCCGCGCCCAGCGCTGCTTCCCCCGGGGCCCCCGCCCTCAGCTCCGCGCCCGCACCCGCTCCCCGCCTGGCCACCACCAATCATTCTGGAACCCCGAAACTGGGCACGAAGCGGCTACCCCAGGCTATCATCGTAGGTGTGAAGAAGGGGGGCACCCGGGCGGTGCTGGAGTTTATCCGCGTACACCCAGACGTACGGGCTGTGGGCACTGAGCCCCACTTCTTTGATCGGAACTACGACCGGGGTCTGGACTGGTACAGGTAAGGAGACATTAATCCCTTCCCTTAGAGCTTCCTAGAGATGGGACTGGCTCAGCAGGAGGGAGCTCTGCAGCCCACAGCCCTCGGGCCCCAGTAAGCTACGGTCTCGGTCCCTGCGTGCCTTGTGTCCCCCATCTCTCCTCCACTGAGAGGGAACCGCCCTCCCTGGTTTATGTGCGCTCTGGAGAGTCGAGATACTTGGGTATTCTCTGCTCCCATCTGGATGGAGTATTTTCATCTGCGCCCCGCCAGTGGCAGACGGAATTGAGTGGGCCCGGTTGAGGGGAAAGGGAAGAAAGTGGCAGCCGGGTGTTGAATTGCAAGAGGCACAGACGTGGGTTCTTTGCCGCCTCTGCAGTAAGGGAAGCAGCCAAGATTGGGATCTCTGCAGAATGTTAAGGGTTAATGGTATTAGCCACGGACTGAAATTCCAGGGCTTTGGTGGCTTCAACATTGAATTGTAGGCTTTGTGATATCCTTCAACCCCATCTCCTATCGGCAGTCTTCTTCTCTGTGTTTCTAGGCAGCCCAGAGAGGTTTGCGAGTTCATTTCTATACCCATCAACCTTCTCTATCCGGTTCCCTAGGGCTGGTTTTCACTCCTCCCAGAAGACAGGACTCTACTTTTAATTATGGTGGCAGCCCTCCCAGGTGATGCCGAAGAAATTCACGGGATAGCTGGGGCTTTTGTTAGCCTTTGGGTTTTGAACACAGGAGGCTTTTTGTTCTTTTTCTTTTTCTTTTCTTTTTTCTTTTTTTTCTGAACTTCATGCTAGTGGAGAGTCTATAAAAAACTCACTGGAGCCAACTTCTTTGAGAAGAGTCTCTGAGGGAGCTCATTAAGGTGATTTGGAAACTTCACTATTAAAATGGGAGTGTACCACATACTCCTAGAAAGTCAGAATAATGTTGCTGGGAGGGTATTGAGTGAGATCCTGTGACTAGGGAGTTTGAGGAGAATGGAAAAGAGATTTGAGGCTTCCTTATACTTGCATCTTGGGAGACCTCAGTGGGTTGAAATTGAACAAACTCTCTAGATTCAAGAGGAAGGTAGTTTTCCCACGCTGGGTTAGTAGAAGCTGAAATATTTAAGGATTGGGGTTTCCTAGGGTTGGCCCCAGGGAAATGGGTAACTACAAACTGGCAGCAATCCTTTTCATGGTACACCCCAAGAAATAGAATCAGGTTTACTTTCCTCAAATCCCAACTATACATATCTCTTCCTCTACCAGAAAGAGACAAACCAAAATGAAAACTGATTTGGTAGCCTATAAACTCCATTTTGAACTCATAATGTCAAATGGGCCCTCAGCCCTGGATGTCAACTAGTGAGATCAGGGATAGATGAGAATACTAGAATTGAAGGAGAACTCCAGAGATCATCTACTCTAAGACATTTTAAAGTAGGAATCCCCTTTATCATACCCTTAATCTAGGTTTTGTCTGGAAGACTTACAGTGATGGAGAATTCACTTTCTCTATCTCTTCCATTCTACTTTTGGACAGCTCCAATTGTTAGGAAGTTTTTTCCTTATGTTTAGTTAGGCAGCAGCTCTCCAAGGTGGCATTGACAGCCCTGCAGAGTCCCATCTGGTGTTCCCAGGAATCTGCCCATCTGCCTGAACAATTAAGAACCTTCCTTCAGACTCTGTGGTGCTAGTCACTGCCTTCTATTTTGCTAAAGTAAAGGTTCAGGCTCCTGGTGTCTCTTAGGGAAGTTTCTGGCTCTTATCTTCAGGAACTCTAAGAATCAGAATTTATCAAACTTCCCTCCCTATCTCCTCTTTCAACCAGCCACTAAGTATATGGATTCTCTCTATTCCAAAGAGAAGTATTTCTAAAGGCTTATTCTGAAGGAAAGTCCTGTAAACTTCTAAGACTTTTTTTTTCTTAGTTCCAAGGTTTATTTCATATTCTTGAACACATTGTTCTACCAAAGGTTATCAGACTAATGTTAAATCAGTTTATCTCATGAGGTTGGAATTCTAGCCATTAAAATCACTCCTCTGTGATTTTTCAGGAGATATGTGAATTGTACCTGGCTTTAGTTGTTAATTTTGCTAGAAGAAATGTTAGCAGGTAGAAGTTTATATGTATTGCTCACTATGGGCAGAGAGAAAGGGCCCAGGATTGATGTAGAAATCTGTATTGTAGACAAATGTTGTGGTACTAGTGCATAGTCCTGGAGATATAGTAGAAAGCATGCTGGGCTGAATGACAAGAGATATGAGTTTTTAGTCCTATCCCACAGCTAACTAGTATTATGTCCTTAGATATAAACTTCACCTCTCTAGAACTCATGATATCATAGAATAACATAATAGGTAATTAATAAATATTTGTTGAATAACATTAAATATAATCTAAGTTCAATGAGGGCAGGGATTATTTGTTTTTGTCTTCAAATTCCTAGCAACTAGCATAGTGATAACTGTTTAATAATGAATTAATAGATTGAATAGAATATTAGAACTGACAGAGGACGTGAATGATCATTTAGTCCAATTGTTTTGTTTTCACATATGTGGAATGGTGAGCTTCAGAGAGCTCAAGTGACTTTATCCAAGCCTACATAGTCAGTTAGAAATAGAGCCAGAAAAAGAATCTGGTGCCCTATTTCCTTATGTCTATCCTTACTCAGTTTCTTCATTTGCTGAAAGAAGAATTTAGGCTAGATGGTCTTTTCAGTGTCTAATAGATATTCCATGATTCTGTAAGGACATTGGATATTAGAATGAGGAAGTTTGTTAGCACTGGGTTTGCCAAAAAAAACCCCCCAGCTTTGCCAACTTTGATATTTAGTTGTACAATTACTGATACTAGACTTTTCTCTGTTCTCTGAAGGAAAAAAAAAACCCAAACATTTCTGCCTGGAGCTAGATAAAAATAAGGAAGTTGTAAAAGAGATTTCTGCACATATTATTTGGACCAGATAACCCCTAGGATCCATTGCAATTCTGAGATTCTGTAATCTGAACTAGGGACCAAAATGGCACAACTCTCCCTGCCCCCTCCCCCACCCCCTTGGACAAAACATACCTTACTCTCTTTCTAAAACAGAGTATGGAGAATGAAGGCAATAATGATATTAGAGTACGATTTCAAGATTAATGGAAATTCTAATCAGAGGCAAAAACTGATAAACAAAGGGGAGAGGCTACCAAATTGTAACTCCTAGCTAGGTTGTCTCTACTTAATTTTGGGGCAGTACAACAATACCCAAGTCAGGGAGAGAGATTGGATTGGCGCTTACTATGGCTATAACCCAGTTCCCTGATGGAGGCTAGGGCTTCCTTGATGGAACAACTAATACATGGTTGTGAAGCATGCTGCAAATGTAAAATAACAATAATCAATTATCCCAGGCTCTTTATTACCCTGTACTTTCAGATTAACACCCCTTATCCCAAACATAGATCCTCCTAAGACCCATACCATATCCATATACTAAATGAAAAGGAAATGAGATTTCTTTTCCACCTTCCGACCAGAAATCCCTCTCTTCCTTTCTTTCTCTCTCTTTCTCTACCTCTTTTCCTCCTTTCCTTTCTTTCCTTTCCTCCCTTTCTTTCCTCCTTTTCCTCCCTCCCTCTCTCTCTTTTCCTTCCCTCTCTCCCTCCTTCCTCCTTCTCTTCTCCCTCTTCCTCCCCTCCCTTCTCTCCCCTTCTCCCTCTGTCCCCCCTCCCCCTTTTCCTCCCCCTTTTCCTTCCTTCCTTCCTTCCTTCCTTCCTTCCTTCCTTCCTTCCTTCCTTCCTTCCTTCCTTCCTTCCTTCCTTCCTTCCTTCTTTCCTACCCTCCTTTCTTCCTTCCTCCCTTTTGATAATTTTTATTTTTAACCTTGGCATGTGTGAGTTTTAGCCTGCTATCTGTGAACCTTGGCTATGGAGGCAATGTAAGTTCCCCCCCCCCAAAAAAAATTGCATTTTAATTCTGCTAAAATCTCAGCTGATTAAGAACTATAGTGGTGGTGGTTGCTATTTCTTTCCTGCCTCCTTCCTTTCTCTCTTGGGTATTAATTTTTCCCACCCACCAAATGACTCTCAATAGAAAAGATCAGGCAAACTCAGCTCCTACTAGTGAAACCTTTGTAGCAAACTGACCCCACACATACCTAGATGATGAATGTCAGGTGGGCCAGACACCCTGGAATCATACTTTCTGAAAAAAAAGAGTAACAATAGGTCGTTACTGACTTTCAGTTCTTTCCATTTCAAACTTAAACTTCTCAAACTATAGGTTGTAGTTGTGAAAATAATGTTTCAATATGCAACAATACCTAAGATATCTAAGATTATTTACTATTTTCAAAATACGTTGCCAATTATCTCATTAATTTAACAACTCTAAGGGGAATCTTTCCCTGACTGCAAATTGGTAGCTCAACTAAGACTAGGTCCGGGTTTCATTTCTGATATTTACTGTTTGTGTGACCCTAGGCAAATCACTTGGCTTGTTTAAGCTCCACTAGCCTCTTCTATAAAATGGGAATACTTTTCACTCAAGGGAAGCTTATTGTGAGGAAATCACTATGTAAATCTTTAAAGAGATAGCTATAGATTAATGTGATTAGTCTTAATACTTTCCAAACTTCGGTATACATAACATCTTTTTATTTATTCTCTTCATATTTATTCTGTTTGTGCTTATATATTCTGTTATCTTCCATATTAGAATATAAAACTCTGGAAGAGTAGGGATTGTTTTATTATATGTATTATGAAGTAGTCTAGCTAGTAGGTAGGTACTTAATAAGCGGCTGTTGATTGATTAGATGACTTTAATTATCTGGGGAAAGTTGGGTAGGGAAATCTATGAAATCAAGGGAAACTTTCATGTTTAGCATAATAGACAAATTTCTCTATTCTCTGAATAATCAGACATTCCTGAAGTTTGGGCATGAAATTGAAATAAGGTTTAGGAATTAGTGAAAATCCTATTCAGAGACCAAGATTGATAAACTGAGGGGGAGGGACTATGAGATTGTAATCCTTACCTAGTCTCTGCTTCTACTTAGCCATGTGTATATATGGACATGAACAATACCTGAGTATCATTCATTTGCCCTGAATCTAAAAGCACTGAGATTCCCTTAGTACTTCTATCATCCATAGTGCCGAATTCTTGGAGATCCTGAAGGGAGCAGCAGGTAGAGCCTTCCTTTTTTTTAACACTCAGTCCTGTGGGACATGATGTTCCCCTTCTTGGAACAAGAAATATTTTAGATTTTCAAAGAATCACAGACTTGGAAAATTGTAACTTCAGACACACACTTAACAATTCCTGGCTGTGCGACCCTGGCAAGTCACTTAACTCCAACTGCCTCGGGGAAAAAAGGAAGTAAATAATTCGAGTTGGAGAGGGAGAAAAGGTATATGAGAGAATTCTGGAATAGGGAAAAGATTTGCTGGTATTAGACAAATAGCACTCCTAGTGCCTATCTTCATGTCACTTCCTTTTTTATTTATTTGGAGTCAGCTGTATTCTATCAGTAGACTATAAAATTTTTGGGAGCATGCACGATTTCATTTTTGTCTTTGTATTTTTAATATCTGGCATAGTGCCTTGTATGTGGTAGGCATTTAATAAACACTTACCGAGTGAATCTCTAGATCTATATCAATTCAAGGCAAAGAGATTGGAATAGAAAATCCCACAATAAGGTCTGTCTAGGAAAGAAATATTAGAATATAATGGTATGAAAAAGGGATTTGGATTATTTAGAGGATTCAAGTTCAAATTCTACTTCAGCCAAATGATTATCACCTCTGGGATCTTAACTAAGTCATGTAACATTTTCCTCATCTTCAACATAAAGAGATTGGACTAGATTGATCCCTCTGATGTCCCTTCCAGTTCTACATTTATGATTTATGAGCCTATGATAAGCATCATGAATGCTGAAAATAACACTGTTCTGGGAGTCCCAAGACTCGAGTTCTAATCTTCACTCTGTTCTTATTGTACAACCAAGACTGTTTCCTCACCTGTCCCATCACTCATATAAAAATAATGTCCCATCACTGTGAAGATGAAATGACAGAACAGGTATAAAAGTGCTTTGAAAAGCTTTCATGCTGTGTATAAATATCTCTGTCAAAGTAAAGGTTGCCCAGGATCTCTGATGGGTTGAGCTGTGTACCACTCTGTAGTTTTAAGGATTTTAAGAAGTCCATCAAACTTAGGCTCAAATTACTTACAAAAGATTTTACTTATTTTTGTAGAGAATTTCACCTCTGATGACATTTTGCACAACAAGATTATAATATTCAAATGAGATAAAGATAATGAATGAAAATTGCTCACCTTAGTGTGATGTCACCGTATCAAAGGATGACTATGTTCTGTAACTCTTGGAATCTGGCTTTACTATTCAGGTTATTTATTATTTGTTAAGCACCACTGGTGTTCTTGGGGCTGCATAAAATGTCGAAGACACAGTCCCTGCCCCAGGGGCCTACAGTCTAAGTAAGAGAGACAATAAAAGGCGCAATAAAAGGTCCATTACATTATCCAGCTTGTTTAAATCAAGAAATCAAACTGTAAAAACATGGCTGATCTTCTGTAAATCAAAACTTTACCCAATAATAAACCCAGAGGCAGAAGAAAAGAGGACCATCTGCATGGAGGCTTTAATGCAAAACACTTTTCTCATAATTTTTTTTATGCACTATTAAATATCTGAAACTCAGAGACTGAGCCAGGCCTGCTGTGCACAGATGTGCACGCAAGTATATACAATTACAGATGTGGGCACATATGTGGACTATAGTCTTATAGAGATACACCTAGACTTTTTTTCCCTGACCCTTGCTCTCTTGACTCAGAATGAAATGACCGAGTTCATAAATCCACTATCAGCCTTGTAAGCTCTCAGTCACCCAGGCAGCATCCAGGAGATGTGACAGTTACTTCCAGCATGTGTACAGTCATTGTAATGCAATGTGGAAAATTAATTATGGGTGAGCAGAGCTGTCATAGCCCAGGGAGGCTTCCTTGAAGGGTGAGCTTGGCTGCCTTCTCTGCCTTCCTGAGTGGCCAGTGCTGAATCCCTGATAGGAAGGGTTAGAGAGCTATAATTCAGGAGTATGAGAGATGAAGGATGTGTTCTTTAATAGATGTTGGTGTTTGATTTAAGAGTGAAGCCTATTTGTCTTGCAGGAGAGCCCTGAAGGTGTGCCTCCCAGAAACAGGGTCAGGTCTAAGGAGAATGAAGACCTAACCACAGCCATGGGAGGAATTCAGAGTGATTTTCTTTCTAGGTTTTTCCTCTTGCTGGGATCTGACAAATCCTCCTGGGTACAGCCATACCCCTGCCCTTCCTCATAGGTACAACCTTGGGCAAACCGTTTAACCTGATCCCAGTTTCCTGATCTGTGAAACTGAGGGGGATGGACCAGATAATCTCTGTATTTCCTTTTTAGTTCTAAATTAATGATAGTGTGAACAACCAGTCAGTTAGCAAATATTTATTAAGTGTCTACTTTGTACCAGTCACTATGTTGGGAATTCAAAGAACGACCGGCAACAGTCCCTGTTCTCAATAAGCTCACAGTCTGATAGAGAGATAACATGCAAACAGCCATTTACAGTTTAGTCATTTACAGGATCAGCTGGATGTAATCAGCAGAGGGAAGGCAGTGGTATAAAGGCGATCAGAAAAAAGGCTTCTTCTAGCAGGTGAGATTTTAGTTGGAATCCAAAGGAAGTCAAGGCATTTAAGAGATGGAACTGAGGAGGGAAAGAATTTCATTCCCCTATCTCAGGGAATTCTTTCCCCACCATCTTTTTCAATTGTAGGCTATTTGTAAGTGTTTAATTAGAGCATAACACATAGAGACATTTGATCTCTTGTTGACTTATAGATGTATTCACTTAAAAAAATTTAATTTTGATTGAGAGAAGTGGAAATTATTAATTTTTTGACTCTTGGTCCTATGATTTAGACAGGGATTATGTTGGTACTGGGTGCCATATAATTACAATTCCCCCAGGGTAACCACCAAATTTCTGGTCACTCCAGAAGAGTCCATTTAAAGTTAAGCATCTTTAGGGTGGATTGTCCTACTCTGGAGGACACGGTGTCTTTCTCTCTTCTCTAGAGACAACTTTTACTGAAGATCCTGTTCAGCTGCCATGATATCCTGATGGATTGGACTAATGGTTTAATGGGCTTTGTAGTCTGAAGGCAGTTTGGATAGGTGGGGGAAAGCCATCAGCAAGTTAGAAATACCATTATGCTTCATAACTAATTTTTATCTGTCTAAGCTGCAGAGGCCTGGAATGTGTTTAACATTACACTGGCAGGGTCTGCTTTGGCAGATTGACAGGAAAGAGGATGAGGTAAAGTATTTTCAGTCAGTTTGTTGAGAGGGAATCAGACTAGCAGCACTTCCTGGGGGGCTTGGAGCTTAGAATCACTATGGATTTTTCAAATCATGGATTATTCTTTTTTTATGCTTAAAAATTAAAGAAATAATCACCCTTCTACTTAAGCCTTAATAATCACCACTTCCCCACACTGGGCAACTGAACCCCATGTTTGGATTTGAAAAATATAAGAAGTCCTTGACCAAGACCTTGAAGATGGGCCTGAATATTTAAAAACTATGGCAATGGAATAAAAGTTCTGTAATTTCTTAGCAATCTAAAAAATCTTCCAGTCCAAGGATGAAAGGGACCATAGAGAATATTTAGTCTAGTTCCCTTATTTTATAGATTCAAAAATTGAGGCCTAGAGGAATAAATCAATTTGTCCAAAATGAAATGGAGAATGACATAGTTACAATTTGAGCCTATGTTGTCTGATGCTAAATTGAGAGCTTTTCATCTAAACCAGCGGTTCTTAACCTGGGATCTGAGAACTTACTGGAATTTTTTCTTTAAATCAACAAGTATATTTCAATTTAATTTGTTGGAAGTTTTGAGCATTTTATTTTATTTATTTGAAAACATTACTCTCACAAGGGGTTTACAGGTTTCTCCATACTACCAAAAGGGGTCCATGATATATAAAAGTTAGATTCTCTATCAAAGAGCATTTGAATGTATCCTTGAAGACTGGACATATTTTAAATACTTTTTTCTTTTGTATTTCAAAAATTTTACATTTATTATTCCATTTCATCCTCACAAATGCCCTGTGAAATAGTGAGTTTATTTTGTGTTTCAAATACATTTATTATTTCATTTGATCTTCACAAATGCTCTGTGAAATAGTGAGTTTATTATCATTATCTTAGTCAATATGAAGAATGTGAAAATTCAGCTAAATGGTACAGAGAGAGTACTGGACCCCAAGTCAGGAAGATCTGATAACACTTTGAGCAAGTCACTTAAACTCTGTTTACCTTAGTTTCCTCAAGTGTGTAAAAGAGTGGTAATAATAGCATTCATCTTACCAGGTTGTTGCCAAAATCAAATGTAATAATATTTGTAAAATGCTTTTCAACTCTTCAAGTGATAGCTAAATGCTATTGATGAACAAATGTGTTAGGTGACTTGATGAAGGTCATACAAATAAGAAGTAGTAGAACCTGAGAACACCCATATTCAAGTCTTCTGAATCCAAAGTAGTATGGTACAGGCATTTTTAGATTTTTAAAATATATTAAATATATCACATAGATATCAATATATCATATATTAATACTATATATCTAATATATCAGCATAATATATTGATATATTTTCTAATATATCAATATATAATGAAGCTTAAAGATATTCACTGAGAAAAGTTAGCTTCCCAGGGGTCCTCAAACTTATTAAATAGGGGGCCAGTTCACTGTCCCTCAGACTGTTGGAGGGTCTGACTATAGTAAAAACAAAAACTTTGTTTTGTGGGGCTTTAAATAAAGAAACTTCATAGCCCTGGGTGAGAGGGATAATCATGCTCAGCTGCCCCGGGCCGTAGTTTGAGGACCCCTGCAACCCTTAGAAAAAACAGCAGATGATTTTTTCCCTATGTAACTTCATTCATTTTCCAAATACTTATCAACTCCTCCCCCTCAGCCCCTTCCCCCCAATATATCAGGCATTATGCTAAGGATTGGAGATCCCAAGATAAAAAGAAAATAGTCCCTTTCCTGAGGGAGGTAACAGCATATATAAGTACATGCAATCTCAGTTCTTGTGATCAGGGTGGGCGGTAGCGACCGAAGAAACCAGA